>NC_071095.1:8525998-8625998 GCF_027358695.1 Spea bombifrons
TTTTCTACCTAAGGGCCCTCAAGCTTTGTGGGGCCCTGAGTGCTAATGGCTAATCTACCGGTGCCTAACGACTGGCTTCTTTGGACGAGCTGCACTAAGCAGGCTACTCTACTGTAGCCAGGAGGTGGCACGAGCCTCCGTATGCCTATGGGCCCTCGAGATTCCTAATCCGGCACAGTGACAAGTATGGTTTCTGGAACAACAAGATGCATCGTAATAAGCCTCAGTGAAGATGTCAGAAAGAACAATTAAGCCACCTATATTGATGAGGAGACAAAATTGAGAACTGCTGGTGGCCTTTTAGGACAGGGATGGTGACTTCTACCATGTACAAAGCAAATGTGTGGATCAAACATACTAAACAGCCCTAAAGAGCGAGGCGGACACATAACACGAGGCATAGAGGAAATGTTTGGTTTGAGTGAAGTCTACAGGAGAACATTCTAAAAAAACAAAAAAATGTTAAAAAAAAACAAAAACCACAATGGGACGTCGCAGTTCATTTTATCTCAAACTTTATTACGAATAATACATACAAAAAATGCACCATCTGTTAATTTTCAGCAGCATTGATTTGATCCGTATTCACCCATCAGGCCCCCGGGACACGTTGATCAACGCAAAACTGGAGCAGTAATGGAGGCAACAAGTAAAACACTTTTTTTTTTTTGCAGGCTGCTCCAGTGTTGCCTCCGTAAAGATGCCCGACACGGTATAAGAGGCTATCCTCGGGTTGTATTGATGATGCAAGAAAGAAGGGGGGGTAAGTAAAGAAACAACTTTTATAAATGTTACTAAGGCACAGGGGGTAGGATTATTCCCAAAATCAAGGTCGCGTTAAACGTTTTGTACATTTTTGTATACTTTTACAATGTATCAAAGCAAATGTATTTGTATCACTTCAGGGCAGAGGTGGCCAGCCTGTGGGGTTTTAACTTTATGAGAATGATGGGAATTGTAGTTAACGACAAATACCCAACCCTCATCTACAACTTATGTAAATGCCCTGCAAGGAAACTAAAGAAACCAAAAACATTACAGAAAAGGGTAAACGTGTCAGCAATAAAATTACATTTGTAAACTCCATCTGAAAATTATGTAGATCAACCTTCAGTGGTAAAAATTAAAAAAACATGTAAAATTGCTGAAATGCACATGGAAATGACGTTATTTTGCGGTCGACTGTGTCCAGGGCAGATTGTCCGTACAAAGAGGTAGTAACGGCCTTAAAACGGGGTATAGCCAACCAGCAGCTAGAACAGGAGCTCAGAGAACCAGGAGGCGGAGCATGGCCATAAATGGACAGATAATGTAGATCTGGGTGTGTCTAAGTGTTGGACACACCCAGGTCTACATGCACTGTCCATTTATGGCTATTTTAAGGAGACCCTGTCTTGGGCACATTGTCCATACAAAGAGGTGGTAAGGGGCTTAAAATGGGGGTATAGCCAACCAGCAGCTACAACAGCAGCAGCTCTGAGAACCAGGAGGCGGAGCATGGCCATAAATGGACTGAAAATCTAGATATGGGTGTGGCCAACACTTGACCACACGCACCGACTTTGCCAAGCCTCCAGTCCTTTAGGTATTCCTTAACTGATGATCATGGGAACTGTAGTGCAACATCTAGAGACCCTCTGCTGGTCCGTAACTGGGCTCCTTTAATTATAAAATTGTTAAATATTGGATCCCCGGGGGGAATGCTCACATCTCTGGTGCTCACAGGGTTAAACCTGCCAGACATCTGTCTACCGATACAGAGAGCTGCATTCACAGCGAGTCCTTTTAATTCTGCACCTTTAAGGCTTTGCGTTTAACCCATCAAAAGGGGCAGAAAATTAGAATTATTGAATTACAAAACCAACAAAGCATTAAAGGCTTGGATTACCAAGAAACTGCACAAAACAGAAGACTGCCAAACGTCTCTGAGCTCCAGAAGTTTTGATGAATAGGCAAACATCGCGTGGAATGAATTGTGCTTTGTCTGCAGAGCCGGGACGCGGAAAAAAATACCAAAAAATATATATATAAAAATACATTAATGTATAGGTGGCTCACTTACACAAAAAATGCATTTACACTTAAGAGGGACCCCCGAAAATATCCAAAAGGGGCCAAAAGGGGAGTTTTTAGGTACTGACCTCAAACACGGCAAAACCGGTCCAAAACGTGCTTTTTACCCAAGAAATTCTCAGCATATTGTATTTCACGGGTAAACATCTTTGGCGGAAGTAAAAAAAAAAAAAAAAAAAAAAAAAAAAAAAAAAAATGGTAATATTATAATCCCATTGAGTTTTTTTTAAAGCTATTTGAGGTATAGAACTGTAAATCCTAATTACTCCTAATATTATTAACACAATGTAGGATTCACGCCAATTTCACAGGATTATATATTTTTGCACCACTGGAATCCCTTTTGGAATATTCGCAGAACGTTTTTATGGATGATATGGCTTTGCCCGATGTTGCAACTTTTTTATCATTATATAAAAATTTAAAAATGCTTCACTGCTGAAATCTCGGCAAATTTTAAGCCTAAAATGTGAGATTTTCAAAAGAAATCGCAACTGAAAAAGACCGGAGAAGTTCCAGGGTAAAATGGTAAACATGACATACATTTTTGAAATTACATTAAATGCTACATTTTAGTAGAAATTCCCTTTAAAATCAGAATTTCCAAAAACATAACAAAAAAATCTGTAAATTAAAAAAAAACAAAACAATGAAATCCCTTTAAATAAAATCTATAAAGAATTAAGTGTGTTAAATTTCCCCGCATTGCACCTCACCCCGTAATTGCAAAATATACAATTTACAGATTCTTAAGAACATTAAAATTACATTGAAGAAAACGTTTGACATTTGAATACAAAAAAAACAACCTACGATTAACAAAAAAAACAATAGAAATGGAGGCTGGAATTTTTTTTACTTGCATAATTCCATTCCCCCTTTGGTTTAAAGTAATGTCCGGAAGGGCCAAGGCACATGGTGGAGCGTCTCAAACGGCCGGTTTGTTAACGTAAGTGTCAGTGTTTTGTTAATACGCGTGCGCTTGCGCAGGAAAAGTAACGTTGCCATGAAAGTAGCCTCCATTCCCGTTATAAGATGCCTTAGGAATTATGTTTTTTGTTTTAAGGGCATCTTTTTGCAGCTTATATCTTTTGTAAACACCATTGAGGGTCTTTTTTAAAAAAAAAAAATATATATATATTGTATATTTATAATGTTGTTCTATATGTTTTTTTCCTCCCCAGAAGATCCAGTGTTGGGCGAGGATGACGAACTAATTCTGAACCCGCGCCCCCAGTAACCGGATCCCCTAAGCTGTAAATCCTCGCACATTCTGTTCAAACTCCGGGGCGAGATCCTCTCATTCATTGTAAGCCCAATTCACGGTAATTAGCGTTAAACTGCAGCCACCGATACAAACGCCGAGGAGGAGCAGCCCACAGGCCTGGGAACAGAAAACAAACAGAAATTAGTGCTTTGGGGAAGGAATCAATTTACACGGCGGGAGAAAAGACCTTCAGTCCGCAGCCGCTCAGGAGGAAGAAAGACTCATTGTCCGCTCACAAAAGCAGAACCTGCGCGATTACCGTAATCATCCAAACCGGGGGACGGCGTTACGCAAGAACACGTTCCGGGGCATTCCACGCAGGTACCCGGCGACCCCCTGAAAACGGGCGTCCCACAAATAAACATATCCTTCTCCTTCAGCAACCCCCCCCTCCCAGCGCTGTATACAGTAATAACCCCCAGCGCTGTATACAGTAATATAACACCCAGCGCTGTATACAGTAATATAACACCCAGCGCTGTATACAGTAATATAACCCCCAGCGCTGTATACAGTAATATAACACCCAGCGCTGTATACAGTAATATAACCCCCAGCGCTGTATACAGTAATAACCCCCCCGCGCTGTATACAGTAATAACCCCCAGCGCTGTATACAGTAATAACCCCCCCGCGCTGTATACAGTAATATAACCCCCAGCACTGTATACAGTAATAACCCCCCCGCGCTGTATACAGTAATATAACCCCCAGCACTGTATACAGTAATATAACCCCCAGCGCTGTATACAGTAATATAACCCCCAGCGCTGTATACAGTAATATAACCCCAGCACTGTATACAGTAATATAACCCCAGCACTGTATACAGTAATATAACCCCCAACACTGTATACAGTAATAACCCCCAGCGCTGTATACAGTAATATAACCCCCAGCGCTGTATACAGTAATAACCCCCCTGCGCTGTATACAGTAATATAACCCCCAGCACTGTATACAGTAATATAACCCCCGCGCTGTATACAGTAATATAACCCCCAGCGCTGTATACAGTAATATAACCCCAGCACTGTATACAGTAATATAACCCCAGCACTGTATACAGTAATATAACCCCCTAGCGCTGTATACAGTAATATAACCCCCCAGCGCTGTATACAGTAATAACCCCCAGCACTGTATACAGTAATAACCCCCAGCGCTGTATACAGTAATATAACCCCCAGCGCTGTATACAGTAATAACCCCCCCGCGCTGTATACAGTAATATAACCCCCAGCACTGTATACAGTAATATAACCCCCGCGCTGTATACAGTAATATAACCCCCAGCGCTGTATACAGTAATATAACCCCAGCACTGTATACAGTAATATAACCCCCCAGCACTGTATACAGTAATAACCCCCAACACTGTATACAGTAATATAACCCCCTAGCGCTGTATACAGTAATATAACCCCCCAGCGCTGTATACAGTAATAACCCCCAGCGCTGTATACAGTAATATAACCCCCACGTGCTGCATACAGTAATATAACCCCCAGCACTGGCAGAAGGTCCAGTTGAGTACTTAAGACTGAGCCTTTCTATTTTTTTCCCCCACAGGCAGTATGATAAGGAGTCGGGGGGGTTAGTAGAAACAAAAAACACTGAGTTCCCTTTTAACGCGGCCCCCGTCTCCACAACAAGGTTTGTTAATCAACACAGCGTAAACGCTCCTATTTGTTAGATTTTTGTAATGAAAGAGCTTGGTTTTGGGCACAGTGGGCACTCATCTTAACCTAAAACACTTTTTTTTCATTTATAGCACCAACAATTCCTGCAGCGCTTCTTACAGTCCCTACACAAAGGATCCAAGAAAACTACAGCTGACAGACTGGGACGAGCCGATACATCGGGTAAAGAAGGCTTGGCTCGCGAGCTTACAATCTAGAGGGAATGTTACTACGTTTTCAAAAGCTGCTACACGAGTAACCAATTGGAAGAGAGGACAGGTGCATGCCGGGATACAGAGGCTTATTTTGGTGCCAGACTATTGGGCTCTCCGCCAGCCCAATTAGAAACACGTGTCTTTCTGTTGATTGAAATCTACTATTCTAATTACTTTGCAAGAGTTACTGTGACAGCACTGAGAGGGTTAAACTTCCTGGTCAATGTTTATTTTCGCTTGACTGCGTGTATGTAATACATATATATATCACGTATGTGTGATATGTATCACTGGATCTTGTATGGACAAATAATAAACAAACAGATAACCAATATTCAGAGGCTTCTGGTTCGTTTTTGTTTGTTTAGTTAGGAGTCCCATCTTGCTTTCCAAAATTTGTATAAATGCCCAAATTAGGCAAAATGTGTCAAAAATAAAGTTTGTACTACACTCAATACGCAAGCCTGGTATACAATGGGGGGGGGTCCTCCCTGGCATTCTATAATGCAGCTATGTTTACAGGTTTAATATTTAATGTGCAGGGCCGGAAGCTGAAATGCAGATACGACAGCGGCGCGGATATTACGTACCCCTAATTTTTGAGGCGAGGACCAGGCTTCTCTGCCGATCTTGGCATAAAACAGTCCGGGGAAGATAAATAATAAGCAGGTTGATGTGGTGGATCCTGCGCAGGAAAAGTACAACATTTAGGGTCTTCAGAGAAAGCAGCAGCCCCCCCCAATACTCTCCATACATCTCCCCTGCATGTGGCTCGTCACGGCTGGCCCAGGGCAAGCATATGGGGTGCAGGGTTTTGGGGTAATACCCCTTGTTTGCCCAAGAGACAGCCGTGCAGAATTTATTGGCGTTAACCCTTCCTTCCCTTGGGTTCAGGCTCCATAAAAACCAGCGATCCTTGAACAGAGAAAGAAAACACTTACCAACTACCCCAAAGACATTCCTGATGTCCGGAACATATATCGCGAGAAGCACGATAGTGACATTAAGTGCCAAGGTCACCAGAGCGTGACGAACGTATGAAAAAGGTCGGCCGGAGAAAAACATCATCATAACAGCTTTCCTCGCCTAAAATTGGAAGAAGAAGAAGAAAATATAATAATAATAATAATAGGCGCTCTCGTATTACACCGTCATTACTCCGAACAAAGCGCTCGGCTTATAGATTTTCTACTTACGGGAAAATGTATCAGCGGCACGGTCAGGAGGACGGAGAGGAGAATGAAGAGCCGGACCGTGCCGATGAGGGTATCGTTGGGGAGATATCGGCTGTAGCCCTGGAGTAACTCCGAATCCACCTTATCTGGAAGAGATCAATGGAAGTTTGGGAACACCTTGGATTCTGAATAAAGTCCCAGAAGGTCAGATGTGTAACTAGAACGCCAAACTTAGAAGTATCCGAATATCGTAGAAAACCTTTATTCTTTCATATATGGTCCTATAGACTAGACTGTGTAACGAGAGCTTATGGCGCAGTAAGCTGGTGGCCAAGACAACATCGATTTAGTGCCCCCCCCACCCCCCCGGGATCAAATCAGGGGCCGCGAGGGTAATAAGGCACTCTGAGATATAAAACTCACCAAAGAACGTGAGATATCCAAACAAAGCAGAGATAAAATAGATGATAAAGCTCAGCGCTATCCCCAGATTGGCGACATTCTGCATGCGGCTCTTGGAAGGACTGGAAAAAAATAAAAATAAAAAACAGTGATTTACCGCGGTCACGCGAGAAAACATCACAGACGCCACTGAGCGCTGGCCGATTCGCCGCTTACCTTTTCAGCTCACAGTAAATGGGCAGAACAGAAGTGTGGCAGAGAAACGAGAACGCCATAGTAGGCAAAGCAAAGGCGCTCTAAAAAATAATAATAATAAAAATGAAAATAATTATAAAAAAAAATATAAAAAAATTATAATAAAAATACAAATAATGAAATAAAATAAATGAGGTCCTTGTTAAGTTAATTATAGAAATCTGTTACATTTTCTGGGTCGATCCATAATTTGCGGCAGAATAATAAATGATCGTTTTTGTTGTTTTTTCGCAGTAATTCGCTGGCGTTTGTTACCCATCGGTGACGTTTCCGGTTGATCTATCGATCAGCTTGGAAATCTCACACCGGCACAAGGTAGAGATCCACTTAAGTGTTCAACGAAGGATCGGTTTAGGTTTCTTTAAAAGTCGAGAACCTTATTCAGAAACGTATAGCAGAGAGCTGTAGCCGCTTTTACGATCAAAGCGTGGAGATATTATTATTGTTGTTGCTGCTATTATTGTTTAAATAATAATAAATAACAATAATAAATACCAATAATACTAATATTAATACCAATATCTATATTTATTATCAATAATAACAAAAATAAATACCAATAATACCAATTTAATAACAATATTTATAAACTATATCAATAAATAAATAATAAAAAATTATAATAATCAACAATAATAAACATCAATATCAATAATATCTATTTTATTAATAAATCAACACTAGCAACCAATAATACTATTAATAACGATAATATTTATAAAATGTGTTAAATAATATAATAATAATAATAATAATAATAATAATAATAATAATAATGCAATACTAGAAAATACAAAACTGTAAAACTTAATACCCCAAAAAATAGTATTTAGGTGTAAAATACACAATAAATAATTGTAACTTTGTTACAATATTGTATTATATTGGATAATATTAAGATTTAAGAGAAAAAAAAAAAAGGCAAACCAAAAGAGTAAACGATGTTCACGCCCCGGGCTCTATTATTATTATTACTTCTAGGTAGCCGTAGCCCGGATTATACTCAAAAGGAACCACTTCACGCTGTTTTCTTAGTAACCCAACTCTATCGCCAAAGACCGCAGTTAAATGGAGCTTGACGAGAACAAGAATACTTGGATTACATCTTTTTTGACGGTCCCCGTTTTAAATCCCCCCGCCAGTCAGCCTTAGTGAAACCCAACGCTCCCCGGGGTCCTATTATCCCCTCCGGACGGTGCCAGCGTTTGAAGTGCGTGAGATCAGAGGGTCTCTCCGCGCGGCGACGGCCCATCGGGGACGTCAGCCAAGGGCCTCTTAACGTGATAAACGACGCGATCTCTCCCTACGCTGCCGACATCGAGCCGGTGAGATTTGTTTGTTGTTATTACAGCGCCGACAAAAATAATTGCAAAGAACACGGAATACAGAGAGGGAAAGAAAAAACTGCAAGCGGACAAAAGCGGGACGAAGACAATAATCAGAGAATTAAGGATGAGGATTTAAAGGTCCCCGCTTTCCTCCCCGGATGCCCCCTTTCCTCCCCTGACGCCCCCTTTCCTCCCCTGACGCCCCTCCTTCCTCCCCTGATGTCCCTCTTTCCTCCCCTGATGCCCCCCTTTCCTCCCGATGCCCCCTCTTTCCTCCCCTGATGCCCCCTCTTTCTTCCCGTTGCCCCTCTTTTCTAGGAGCTCAGAATGTTTGCTGGGTATGAGGGGATCGCAGGGTTCTACAGCCCTAAAAGCCCCGATAATGTGTATAGAAACAGCAGGAACCGGCTTTATAAATTAAACGGGTAAATACACCCCATTATTCTTCTAAATACCCCACTTAGTTACACCAATAACCCCACCCCCGACCACACCTCTAACCACACCCCCTAACAGAAACATGCCCCCTTCGGGTCATTTTATAGGTTGCGTGTGCACGTGATAGACCCCAAGGTGGGTAATTCAGACGACGACGACGACCGGTCACGTTCACGTCAGACAGCAAACTAAAATATGACTCACGAACCCAATTCTTTACTAAATCCTAACAAACGCGAGACAGAAAATAGTCATCGGGAACAAAACTCACCTCTTTCGAAAGCTCAAAAAGTTTCGCTTTACACTCGGAGCTGTTGGATTCCTGAGGGGAAAAAATAAAATTAAAATTAAATATTCCGTCGAGACGTAACGGTAAATGTATAGCATTATTATTTTATTTTTATTTAGCGCTCTTTATATACAATAGTAGAGTTCCAAAGCTATTTGGAAGCCGTCTGGCTGTGATGTAATAGGTGAGTGGCGCTCTGATGTCATATCATGCTCCGCCCCCTTTTGGTCATCAGTTTTTAAGATCCTTTAAGGCTTAGGCTTATTGCGGTGATCCTGATCATATTATAATTGCTCTTTTCTGATACTTTAAGGCTGATTGGCCAATTATTCTGCATGATACAAAACGAACAGCCAATCAGGGTGGGCCGCTGCATAAACGAGGAGAGAGAAGCGACGTTCCTTCTCACAGAGCCAAGTATGAGGTCAGGGTGGGTTCAAGTCACACAACCGGGGGGCTCGCTCACCTCTACTTTGGGTCTTATGAGCGCCGGCGCGTACCTACTCTGGCCCGCCGCAGCAAATCGAGGAGGAAAAAAAGAAGGGGGGAAATATAGAAGACCTCAGTCCTTTTATAAAACATTAAATGATGTCGACCAATAAGGAATCCGGCCCCGACGACGCACATCTGGCCCTTTGCTGTTTAATAGGATGGAATGGAGCCTCTCACACTCACACCTTACTTTTAACCCCCAAAACCCCGTTACCTGGAAGTATTCCACTGTGCGGTTCAGCGGCAGCGGGCAGGGGATGGACCATTTCTTAATCACAATCTGAAGACATAAAACAGAATAAAATGATTGTGTTTTTTGTTTTTTTTTTAATAAAGACGCGATATTAATCTGCGCCGCTATTTGTTTCTACTGATCCGTGTGAAGAAGAAAATGGAAATAAACATAGAATTTTGTGGATTTTCTGCGGGGATAAAAGTTAAAAAAAAAAAAAACACTCAACGGTAGATGTGCTCAGTATACAAAAAAATAAACGAAAAAAGAAAAACGAAAAAAAAGAAGAAAAAAAAAAAAAAAAGGAATATTAGCTTTCAAAAAATAAATGTTATGTTTCTTTGTGAGGCTAACGAAAGGTCACATCGTTAATGTGCCCAGGAGCTGATTAAGTGACACCGGAACCAAGTGACCCCAATTTATCAAATACAAGGTCAACATTTTGTCCCAAATGCTGAAGAAGATCAATGATCTATTATGGATCCACAGCAAGGGGAGGAAAAAAGGTATATAAATCAGGTTTTTAGACCAAATTCAAAATGCAGAGAGATACTTTGTTGCACCGAGCGGGATGTTTCCGTAAAAAACACGCAATGTAAAAACCCGGCCCCGGCTTCACGGAACACCCGCCCAGCGTACGGCCTGTAAGATTCGGGGGGGGGGGAATCATATAAAAAGCTGATTCACAAATTCATTTTTATTTATTTATTTTTATAAAGAAAATGAGTTTTGCTTATTTTATAGTAAAAAAAAAAAAAAAACTAGCAAAAGTTTTTCACTTATGTTTCTAACAGCACCCGTTACTCACAGAGGTTCAAACGATGCAGAATTCTCTAAAAACATAAAAAACCCTATAAAAAATATAATAAAATTCTAAACGTTTTGGGCTTTGCAGAGTTCAGATGCTTAAGCAGCGATTCAAAGAGTCCCGCCGTGGGACTTGTATTTTTTTTCCTTCTTCCTATGTTTTTGACCCCGTTTCTTATAAAACCGCCCCATCCTTCCTTCCTATTGGCTGAATAATATACAAGTTTGGCTGCTCCGGTAAGTGGCCCCCCTAGGAGTAGAGACGGAGGGGGGGGGGCTGCTGTGTACTCAGGAACCAATAAATTAAAACCAGGAGAGGCTTTGGAAAGCTGCCTCCGCTGCAGCTCTCTACAGAAGGCTGAAAAGCAAAAGGGGTCTCATAAAAAGACAGTTTACGGGGTGAAAAAAAATAACCGAGCCGGAAGAGCCGGGGAAAAACCCAGATATCGGGGTATTAAGACAGAGAGACCTCCTAAAACCGGGGGAGAGATTTACCCATTAGGGGCTCGTTCACCTCAAAGGGGGCTCTTTGCTGCCGCCGACTGGCTGCCTCGACAAGCAATCACTGCTGAGAATTCTTGGAGGAGGCGGGAAGCTGCAGCTCTGCAGCTGCATCTTCTCCCTTCGGGAAGCACAACTTCCTAGGGGGGAATCCCTGGGACGCCAGACTTGACCGTTAATCGAAGGGGTGATTTGGTCTAAAAACAGCCCCCCCCCCGAATTTTTTTTGTAGTTCCCAAAAGATCCTAAAGAAGAGACTTGCTGAGCGGCTACTTACTTTACTTGGCATCAAGGGGCAGAAAGAGAGATGGGGAGGGGGGGGGCAGAAAGAGAGATGGGGAGGGGGGGGCAGAAAGAGAGATGGGGAGGGGGGGGCAGAAAGAGAGATGGGGAGGGGGGATAGAGAGAAAAGAGGAAAAAAAAAATTTTTAAAAAGAAATTTGAGGGCCCCATCCGGCCCCCGTCTAGTCGCCCGTTTCTCCTGCTGTAAAGACTCAAACCTTAAATCAGTCGTTGGTCTCGTCTTAGATTCAGGAGCCGTATGTCTATCCCATGCATGTTTAATACCCTCACTGTATTACCCTCTACCACTTCTGCTGGGAGGCTGTTCCACTTATCCACCACCCTTTCATTAAAGTAAAACGTCCCTTTCTTACATCTAAGCCTCCGACCCTTTAGTTTTAGGGAGCAAAAGAGAGCAGAAAAGAAAGAGGCTGAGAAGGATGCAGAAAATAACATAAAAAGTGTAATCTGACCGTGTAAGAGGATTTTTTATTTTTTTTTGGAACTCACCACTGCAGCAAAGTAGAGCAGAAAGAAAAAGGACAAACTGCTGGTGTAGCCGAGAAAGCCTGGAAAATAAAAAGCAATTTACACGCAACCCGATCCGAGCGCACAGCACCGAGTACACATTTTATTTTGCCGTGACTGGTGTGTGTGTGTGGCTCTCTGGGTAGGAGGTTCCCCCCTCGCGCAGGTCGCAGACCTGCTTTACCACTAACAGTTCCCCTTAAATAAAACCCGTCCTTTAATGTTACTTTACTGCAACAGTTGACACATTACTGCCCCCCAGCCCCCCACCGCTTCTACCCCCGCCGTCCATAACCACCCCATCCTTACAAAATGGGACGTTACCTATTTTGGGAAGGAGGGCCAGAGGGAGCACGACGCACACCGATGTGATTACCAGCAAGATCCTTCCATCAAGATACCAAGAGCTGCAAGGCCAAAAATACTTTACTGAGAGATACGTGGAACAGCCTCCCAGCAGAAGTGGTAGAGGGTAATACAGTGAGGGGGTTAAACATGCATGGGATAGACATACGGCTCCTGAATCTAAGACGAGACCAACGACTGATTAAGATTGGAGTCTTTACAGAAGGATAAACGGGCGATTAGACGGGGGGCCAGACAGGGGCCAAACGGTCAGGGGAGAGCAGGCAGAACATTAAAGGAAAGCTGGACGGATCTGGGACAAATATTATGGCAACGTCCCCCCCACTCACCCGCCGTGGTCTCCCGAGAGGAAGCCGGCCACCGCAGCTGGCAGCTCCGACTTGATGATGAACAGATAGGAGGACATCGCTGCGAAAAATAAAAGAAATAAGTATTTTAATGCCACAAATGCATCCAGGATAGATTGTAAGCTCACAGGACCAGCTTGGCCAACCTAGTCTGTCCATTTTTCCTGCTTAAAATAAGGAGCCGTATGCCTATCCCATGCATGTTTGAATCCCCTTGCTGTATTACCCTCTACCACTTCTGCTGGGAGGCTGTTCCACTTATCTACCACCCTCTCAGTCACACGTTCATCGGTTTACAGACCTGTGCTAAAGGTCAGTCTTACGTAACCAGCTTTGAATAAGGCGTCTTCGGAAAGGTGTTCCGCCGCCCCGCAGAGAAAGCCGAAGGAACCTGTAATTCTCTCCGCTTGCTGGTGATGAAGCAACGAATGGCATTTTATGCGGGACGGGTATAATTCTGATGTTCGGCCCTCTTTGTCCCCTGCCAGGTCATTTAATTATCACGTTCTCTCGCACCAATTCACTTAATTACAGGGTGTCGGGACTTGGTGATTGTGAGACCTCCTCGGGGAGCGGCCGACACGGAGCAAGACGATCAAAGGGTCAGGAGTCACGATACAAACAATAATTTAACATGAAAGGGGGTCTCCCGGGGGGTGGGGGGCAAATAACCCTTTAACCTATACCTGTGTGTCGTCTCCCTCTACGGGCCATGAAACAGAATATGACGATTAAATCCCCCAGAAGGTAGAAGAATCTTAAAAAGAATTTTTTTTTAAACATTACTAAGAGGGTGGGAGATAAGAGGATCAGCCTCCCAGCAGAGGTGGTAAATACCGATACTGATACTTAGTGTTTATCGCCAGAAGTATTCTGTAAACGGACATAAATCCGGCGTTCGGCGTAAAGTTCCAATAAGCTTCAAACATATAAAAAAATAAACAGGGGAAATAAATAATAAATAAAAATAAATAAAACAAATAAATAAAAGGCCGTTTCTGAAAAAAAAAATAAAAAAAAAAAATTTATAAAAAAAAAAAATAGAAAAAAAAAAAAAAGAAAAAAAAAGTGTATTTACAGTAAATTAAAAGGCAATCAGACTTTCAGCACCCGGAGGAGGGGGGGGTCGGCAACTACTTAAAGGATTAATTAGCCATCACTAAGCAAACACGAGCCCTACGGGAGGAAGCCGCGTGTTTACCTTCCAGCCCGCGCTGCTTTCATTTATGTAATACGCGCTGGCAGGGGGCAGGGGATGTGCCGAGTGATGGGCCTTATTGTCACCGCGCGGGTAACCGACCCCTTTAATACATCAGGCGCGGGGAAGGTCACCGTCTACCGGAAACGGCCGCTTTAAGGAAAGAAAAGCTTTTCTTTCATGTCGTTATTTCTTTTTTTTTGTATATTTATTATATTTATTTCGTGGCTAGTAAATTCCTGATGGATACCAGAATTGCCAGCAGACCTCTTCTCATGAACGGCGAACACCCATGAAAAGCGTCCCCTCTTCCCAAAATAAATAAATAAATATATAATTTTACGCATTTAGGGAAAAGGATTAGTCTTTTTGGTCTTCCATAAAATAAGAAATCGCCTTAAAATAAGGACCGGGGAGGGGGGGCGTCGACATGCCAGTAGCCGTGCTCTAATTGGCTGTAATGGCGCCCGTAGACTGACAGCTGGACGCGTGGAGTTACACAGAATTTGCCGGCAGATAAGAAGCATTCGGCCCGTCTGGTCTGACGCTTTTAATTACCGGATGCCGCCTCGGCAGGAGAAGCCAACCCTCGAGTGAAGTTGACGGGGCTGAAATACTCCATCTCAAGGCTTGGAGTAAACACTCTAGGCTTTGATGGTACCTTATCAGATGGCACATCTAGCTTGAAGACTACCAGCCCAACAACACAACCTCAACTCTTGGCCAGTTTCCTTCTCGGACCACCTCTGCTGGAAAACAATTCCCAGCATCACCGACCCCCTCTGTGACAGAGTATTTCTGTAGGTACCCTTTAATACCACCTCCAGAGGTCTTTCTTTCTGCCTCTAGTTTCTATCACGTTGTCTGTATCACACGGTCTACCTATCAAACGACCCGATATTCTTGGGACGCCGCGGCATTCAAAGTAAGCAGAACACAAGCTAGACGGGGTCCCCGGCAGCCATATGGCCCGGTTTAGCCGTCGGCCGGCAGATGGTGGTGTAGCTGCACACGTACAAGAAGAAGAAATAATAATCAGCAGATTGTCTCGGCTCGGTGACACTCCAACCCCACCAGGCTTTCAGCGGCGGCTCAAGTGCATTTCCAAAGCAAAGTGTCAAGTTTCTTCAGCCTGGGTCTCGTTATCCGAAACTGAAACAATATGGCCAGGCTCAATTCTGGGGAACGCACACACACACACAAAAAAAAAAAAGAACTTAAATGAGTGCGAATTTGGGGGGGGGGAATGACAGCAGTATTGTCTGGTCTCTCATTTTTCTTTGGAATTTCTTCAATCAGGTTTAGAATTTTGTTGGTTTTCTACTAAGTGTCTTTTTTTTTTTTGTTCGACCAAAAGGTACGTAAAAAAAAAAAAGAGATATATCGACGACATATAAGGACCAATTGCCTCGTATCCGCTGTCCTGATTTTATTTCCAACAAGGATTCTTCAACAATCCCACTATATCAGCCCAAACTTCTAAGAAACAACAAGAAATGCTTTGGTTTCACAAATGATCCATATTTCCCCAAATGTATTATGTTACGTTTAATAAATTACTTAAAACACGATGAAGATATACTTATTACTTGGAACGTGGGAGACAGAGGTAAATAAGGAGATCCAGAAGAAGAATATAAGCGGAAGAGATGAAGAAATATATAAATGGAAAGAAAGCAAGAGAGGATGGGTGAAGGAGAAAGTGGAGAGGTAAGGGGAGGGAGGAAGAACTGGGGAGAGGGTCAGAAGGAGAGAGATGCTAAAAATACCCGGTGACTAATGTGCTTCGTAAATGTCACCTGATACATTCTGCAACAGTAACTGGAGACAGCGAGTGGACGGTGACGGCCACTAACAGTAATATAACCACAGGCAGAGGCAACCAGTGCCACCGGACAGCTACACACACACTCAGATACCGTCCACCCCTCCACACTAACCCCCCCACATACCGACATCCTAAAGCCACCCTATCCCACGGGCAGACACCGGCCAGCGGGCTATCTGGCCAAGTAATCCAGCGGCGAGGTGAGAGGGTATTAAGAAATGGCTCACCAAGGCAGTTAAATACCCCATTTGAAAGTCAACAATACACAAAGCATATCTGGTCACACGTAGGGATACCTTTTAGTAGACCAGTCCTTATGACCAGTCCTTTCACCGCATTTTAGCCGCATCTACCCCCCACGTCTCCATCTTTCATCTCCCACTTGTCTATCCTTTTGAACTTCTCTATCTTTCACCACCTTGGTCATCCGATCTCCTTTTTTTTTTCCCCTTCCATCCTTCCTTCGATTTAGCGAATACGTCAATCAAGTCATTTCTTTGGTATTCTTTATGTTTTAATGAAGTAAAAATAACGCGGTTACATTATGTTGATATTTTGTTCTCTTGTTTAGATTTAGTCAGTTTAAAGATTATTGAAAAGTCTCCTAAAAAATATTTTTTGGTCGATTTTAAATTGAAATTGAGGGAAAGTTTTCTAAAAAGGTTTGTTGTTATTTTATTTTATTAAAAGGTAGTTTAACCCCTTAAGGACAATGGACTGTCCCTAAACCCATTGAAAACAATGCATTTTAAGCCCGTACATGTACGGCCTTTGTCATTAAGGGGTTAAGAATAAAGTGACTTTCTTTCTTCCCTGATTTTAGAAAGCCCTTTTGGTGCATTGATGGGTAAAAGACGGTCGGAGTCGGTTTAGGGTGTCAAAAAAGAGACAGTAGTTGGAGGGACTTGATGGATTAAGAGACAGCCGCTGGTGGCCAGAGAAGGGGAGTGAGGCAGAGGCTGGTGTTCGGATTAAGGAGCAGCGGTCCGGTGGCACTGGTTGGGGTTAATAAGAGGAGGTCACCGGCCAGTAGGGGCATGAAGGGGCATAGAAGGGAAGCGTAAAGGGACTACGTTAGGGACTGTATGAAAAAGAATTAAATCTCCGGCTTTCTCTGGGCTTAGACATTATACCTGGATAACCGCGAACGCCCCAAACCCTCTAATAACCCACTTCTCGAACGCCGTAACGTTACTTAAGCCGC
Organism: Spea bombifrons; assembly: GCF_027358695.1. Lineage (NCBI taxonomy): Eukaryota > Metazoa > Chordata > Amphibia > Anura > Pelobatidae > Spea > Spea bombifrons. The sequence continues at coordinate 8,542,908 of NC_071095.1, forward strand.
CACAGGAATGTCTCTCCGTCCATTTTTTTTTTTTTCCAGGAAATTTATTGAATTATACATTATACTTATGGCGCGGGATAGACGGGATGAAGGAAGGAGTCACTGCGGTCGTCTGCCTTGCGATTGTAAAAAAAAAAAAAAAAAAAAAAGGAACCACATAGCGAGCGCAGGAAAGGGGGAGAGGGGGCCTTGCGTTCGCCAGTCAACAACTAACGTTCTCGGGTTTCTCGCGTGATGGGGGTCACACGGAGAGCAAAAAAAAAAGGCACATTCAGGCAAATTCAGAGCGCAAGGTGTTAATTAGGTGCTAGCACGTTTTGCGAGGAAAAACTATTAACCTTGTGCTGTTAATGGGAGATGCTTCTGAATGACAGCTCACTTCCACGCAAATAAAAAGGACGACAACCCAATGGGCTTTCAGATAAATAAAGAAATTAATAAATAAAAAAACAACAAAAATAGCAAAAAAAATAAATTCATATCAAATGTCATTCATGTTTTTGTTGGGAACACCTAATTGTCATGTGACACAAAAGCAGGCAGCGATAGGCCGATGTAGTAAACACGTAAAAACGGCGGGTCTTACCTCCGAGGTTCTGAATGAGGATCGTACAAGCCACGAGGACCTAAAACATAAAATAATAATGATTATAACACAAACACGGAAAAACAACAACAATGGCGCACCTGGCAGAAACGATGGAAAAAACATTAATCGGGTTATTTTCTGTTCCGAGCTCCGGCAGTTTTTTTTTTTCCCTTACTTTAAAAACCAAAAGTGTTTCCAAAACGGTCAGCGCGGGAATGACTTTGGCTAACGTTACCCCTGTCTGCATAACGGATTAGGTTTAAGTTTTGTATCCAAAAGCCCTAATTATATATTAACGTTCCAGAATCCCCGCAGCTTTATTCATTCAGCGGTTCCGGAGCATGAACTTTACCAGAAAACGTGTGCTTTTAGGAGACTCCGTTGGCTTTTTCCTCCCCGGGGAGCTCTTGGGTGTCTTTTGCCTTCTATCCTGATCCTCAGTTCCCAAAGTCATGCCGGACTCTATGGTTCTAGGTAAATGACCCAACTAGAAATACCTATTATTGTTTTGTGAGTAGCCATTTATGAGTGGCTATTTTGCGAGGGCCACTTAAGACCTTCACATGTAGTCAACGGCACCGATCTACGCTCATTGCTCGCTCACGTGGCTCCCGGTCGGTGACAGAGCCGGGTACAGCATCCATTATTTCTATAATTTAACGTAAAAAAAATATATATAAATGGGGCCCTCAGCTCGTAGGTCCGATGCTGTAGATAATGCAGATCATTACCCAATGCGATCCACCCGAAAACCCTAGAACTCTCCAAGGGGTATTTGCCCCGACCCTGGTCTAGTAGGGTCAGAGTATGGTTGATTTTTTTTTATTCTGTCTGTCAAGACCACCAATAACTCGGGGCATAAATACAGGAATTAAGTTACTCCTTAACCCCTTAAGGACAATGGGCGGTCCCTAAACCCATTGAAAACAATGCATTTTGAGGCCGTACATGTACGGGCTTTGTCATTAAGGGGTTAAATTTTGGAAACATTTCTTAGAATGCCCAGGTGCTGCGTTTGAATTGCTTCACATACGATCTAAACAGAACCCAGCGTTACCTTTCCAGGCGATCCAAACGCAGACAGGCCGAGGTCTTCGTAGGACGAGACAGCTGCGGACAAAGAAACACGAGAGACATGAGAATTTTGCCCTTCCCAGCATCAGGGCGAACTCAAAGCATTTAAACCGAGCGAAGGGAACCATTTAAATGTCCACAGAGATCTAGTATGATGTCATCGGTGAAACAAAGTTATCTACAGCCTCCTCCACTTTGCTTGATAGCGTCGTATGGCCAAAAACAAATATCCCGGGTAAAACTCATACGGTTTAGCATCGTGTGTGACAATGCCGGTAACGTACCTGTCTGAATGCACATACGAAGCAGTAAGTGAATGGAAAACGCTGCTAGTAAGGCGACCGCCAGCAGCAGGATGCTAAGGGTTAAAACATAAAGAAGGTTACTGGGACTTGAATGGCCAGGTTAGACTGTCAAACAGCAGAGGCAGCTGGCCGGTGCGTAACCTGTGCTTGTGAACCTGCAGCTCCCATCATGCTCGGCAGGCACTTGGGAAGAGTTATTTAAAGCGGCTTGGTCTGAGTCGGGGAGGAGAAGCGCCTGGTCAGCATTCCTTGCAAAAAAACGCAAGAAAGGACAGCTAGCAGCGCGTGATGCTAATCCATCAGCGAAGACAAACCGCTGACTCGGCTCTTCCTCCAAAGCCACAGAGCGAAGCAGGAGCAGCTCGCCCGTGACTCTTCCAAAGTCCTTCGACGTAACGCTCTCATGTGATGAGCCCGCGGATTCTCAGCTTTGCTCATCCAAATAATGAGATCGAGTTACTGTTTTTGACAAGGTTTTTTTTTTTCAGATAAAATCATTCAGATCCGCGCACAGCGAACTAAACCTAGGGGCTCGTCTCTCACCGACGCTCTCTCGCACTCATGCTCTCCTTCTCACACTTTACCCCAGTCCTCCAATCAGGAGTCAACTTTTGGGGAGTCCCTTACAATCGGGGTCATATTATAATCGAGCAAATCCGGTACATATACTTTGCGCCGGCTGGTCTGTGTTCTTATTCCCCTCTTTAGATTGTAAGCTCCATGGGGCGGGTATCTCCTTTCTCATATCATTTAACCCTATTGGTCCCACTGCAGTAAGACAAGCACTGAGTATACCTGTCATCACCTATAGATACATTTATAAACAGTATAATGCAAAGAGTGGCTGTAGTACGGTCCAATCCTTTGGTGTTTTGGCACAGCCAATGGAATATCTTTATTGTGTACTATACCATTTCACGCATTTAACCATTTAGGGGCACAGACATTCCAATAAAAAGAAACCTTTGCCATGAAAGCAGTTACAATGTAACAACTGTTACGGTATTCCGGTCTTTATAACTCTGGGCTCTGCTAGACCGAAGCCGACCAGACCTTCTGACCACGATCTACTAAGTGCGGCTCAGGAAACATTTCTTTCTATACGTACCTGAAGCCGATGACCCCGGTGCTGGCCATCGCGTACGATAAACCTAAAATGCCACTTCCCATTATGGCGTTCATCAGATTAAACACAGATAATCCAAACGATGTCCCCGATGAGGTCCGTCTCTGTAAAACATTGAATGGGGTGAAATAACAAGCAACTTGGCACGCACTCGAGTCTTTACATGTCATGGGAGAACTAAAATGTATCATTGATGCAAAGAGTGAATATTTCCACATCAGTCCCCGAGATTAGACCCTCTGCCTAATATAGGGGGGTCCTCCAGCAGGTTTCTTTGCATCGTTTAGGCGTTCACTGGCTTGTTGACTGGAATGTATCTGCAGTCTCAGAATTAAAGGATTACACATTTTGTAGCGGCTGAGACAAATATCTCTGTAGTATAAGCGTGATATACTGTCCTCATTGAAGAAATAGCAAAAGAGTATTTTTTTTTACCGTCTATACATGGTTACATCGTGTGTCATTATTAACGATTCTATAGGGGTCTGTAGGTACATATACGACGCAGCTATTCATATAGCTGTAAATAACTCTTTCTGTGATTCTAGTGACGGCCGGGAAGCAGGAATGAAGAAAACAAGGTATCCTTGGGTTGTACTTTGCTCTTCCGCCCTTAGGCTCGGTGACAATACGATGATTAACGCTTTCATGCCTAAATATTTAAGTGTATCGTCACAGAGGGGTAATTATCAGCGGGGAATATAGTTACAGACAGACGTGTAATTAATGCATAGCATTGCGGTAAGGCATGCGGTTATTTAGGTGTCATCTGTAGCATGTCTGTAGCATGTACACGTGAAGAATGAACGGTATGAATAGGAATTCATAAACAAACAAACAAATATATATATATATATATATATCCTAAAAAGACGGAGTCATCTCTCTGGTTGCTATAGTGATAACACTACTAGTTCATCATAATCATCTTTTTATAGTGTTCTATACAGTTTTTTGACAGCCTTGCACAGTGCAAGATGAAATACCAATTTAAAGAGGAAAAAAACCACAGGCTCAAAAATTAAATTGGTAATAAATCTGGTGATCCCTGGAAGACCCCTTAAGGTAAAGAAAGCCACAGGTTTGTTTTGTTTTTTTAAGTAACAGGAATTGGGAAACTAAACATAAACACCCATTCTCAATAAGGTAACTACAATATAATAATAAATAGTCACATTGGTCATATAATAATATTCACACAAAAATCATAATAAATAATCATAACAATAAAGTATTTACAAATAATCATTATAATAATGAATAATAACAACAACCATAGTAACAACTTACATTCCCAAGCAGGGGGGCAGACTCATCTTGCCCATGCTCTGCATTAATACTGCTTTGCCCTGGCTGCATGTTGGGGCAGATACGTCCTGATACTCCCGGGTGCTCACAGTGCCCACATACCCTTTACCCTGGCAGCTCAGGCTGGATATTGCCTCTCAGCTTCCTGTTTCCATGCCCTGCACGTGACGCTTCCTGGCGTAGAGCGATGACGTACGCCGCTGGCTTCTCTGCCCACACAGTCGGCCGGCTGATGACGTAGCGGCGCAGCAGCATGGCGCATTGACAGCATGAGGTGAGCTCCTGTGCACAGCCGGCACGGTCAGTATGAAGCTTCTGTTCGTTCACCTGTACAAAGCACCCCGGGGCAACAGAGCCAGGGCAGTTACGTTTAATTGCACCGGGGTCTCGGTAACTTTATGTATCGGTGGCCGAAACACCTGCCCCTCATCATAAACACTCCTTACCCCAGCACTGCATGGGTTAATAACCCCATAGGGGGGCAGATAGATCAATGAATATTTAGCATCCTAATTATTTAGAATAATGTTTTAAATGTATGGGAATTACTGAATTAAAACTGCTGGGATTAATGGAGTTATGGTGCAAAGTGGTTGCTATGGTGACTGCATGGATATTAGCCATTTTTTTTCTTTTAAGGATTAAAGTTTTAATAATTTGAACTGTTAGTTTGGTCTTTTTAGGGTTACAATCACCCAGGAGCCAAGTAAATGTATACGGAGTAATAAGAACCGACGGAAGAAGCGAGAGGACTAAATCATTATTTATTTTGCAGATTTCCAAGACGGTTTTACTCTTTGGCGCGTCTTCTGAGCCACAGCGTTCCGACCGCCCCTCCGTACGAGAAGCCTCTGAAGTCTCTCCGTCGATGCTTGGCTCGTAGACTTCCGCCAGGTGGTTTCTCTACCATGACCAAAATGCAAGACGGCGAAGACGAGTTGGAACTCTACGCCCCTAATCCGGGCGTGCGCGGCATGACGTGCCTGGACCGCGAAGCCTTCAATAAAACAATAAACGTCCCCGCGATTAAAGTGAGGAAGGAGGTCATAAACCCGCTGATGAAGTCTCTCAAACCCAGACTGATCCAGCGGCCGAACATGAAGAGGGTGGTTGAGGACCCAGCGGACGACGTGAACAAGCTGGTCCTTTTGGACCCCTTCAAAGTAACGTCGGAAGAGTCGTTTGAAGAACGCGACCGCTTGCTCTTTGAAAAGTTTGACGTCGGCCTCCGGCTTACTCGCTACGATCTGCAGCTCGCGTACGAGAACTTTAAATGCGATGAGATCTTGCGGGCGGTTTTGCCTAAAGGTCAGGACGTCACGTCAGGCTTCAGCAGGGTTGGCCACATCGCGCACATGAATCTGCGGGAGCACCAGCTTCCCTACAAGAATTTGATTGGTATGTCGAGGCGTCACGAATCCCAATAATGCCTTCCTTTTAAATACCGTAATTACTTGATTACAAGACCGCTGTAATGCTCATTCTCGCGCTCTTTCTCGCGCTCATTCTCGCGCTCTCTCTGTTAAGTCTCCCTAACTTCTCCGCCAACGCCTCATTTTCCGCAGCTCCGCTTCTTCTCTTGCCTCTTTTGTCTGTCTCTTCCCCAGTATCCGTTCCGCAAAAGGGTGGAGCCTCAATGCGCAACCCCCCCCCCGATTGGAGGGACAGGGGAGAGGCTGTCCCCGTGGTGCGCCCCGAGGCTCTGCCCTTTTTCTGAAATCTTCCAAAAGTACAGAAAATTGCAGACAGGCTAATGGAGAGAAAGAGATGCGGAAGAGGGTGTGCGGCGGATCTGAGGTCTGAATAAAAGACTATCTTGATTATAAGAAGAAAAAACCTAGTCTTATAATTGAGCCAATACAGCAGCGTTGTTTTATTCAAGCCTGATGAGATTAATGATAAACTCGTTACACCCCCCCCTCCACCCGCATTATAGTAGATATTTAAATTAAATTAGTATTTTATAATTTATTTTTTAAAATATTTCTGCCATAAACTAAGTAGTTTTTGTTTGTCTTGGCTTCATTAGAGTTATAATAATAATTTTTAAAAAGCCAGCTCTACATATATTATATAGAAATTAATGTGATGTTTTCCGTGTCTTCTTGCTTCTTGTAGGACAAGTAATACTGGACAAAAACCCCGGGATTACCTCCGTCGTGAATAAAACCAGCACCATTGACTCAACCTACCGAAATTTCCAAATGGAAGTGCTGGCCGGAGAAGAGAACATGATAACCAAGGTTCCGAATTATATTCCATTTACCAAGTAAAAATGTTTTTTTTCTTTTGCAGGAAGACGGCATACTTTGACCTCCTATGATGTCATAGTTGTTTATCTCCAGACGTTTCAGTTTTTGGATGCATCACATTACTTATAACATAACTGTACCCATATGTCTTAACTCCTGTTCCTTTATATTGTGAATTTTAACTTCCTTCATCAATGACATCATCTAAAACATTCCATGTTTTATTTTCTTTAACCAGAAGCTTTTTTTTTTTTTTTTTTTTTTGTTCTTTTAGGTTAAAGAAAATTACATCACTTATGAATTCGATTTTTCCAAAGTCTACTGGAACCCGCGTCTCTCCACGGAGCACGAACGTATCATCCAGTCTCTGAAGGCCGGCGACGTTCTCTTTGACGTTTTCGCCGGCGTTGGACCCTTCGCTGTCCCCTCGGCCAGGAAGAATTGCGTTGTGTTCGCCAACGACTTGAATCCGGAATCCTATAAGTGGTTGGTGCACAACTGCAAACTGAACAAGGTGGACAAAAAAATCCAGGCGTTCAATAAAGACGGCCGAGAGTTTATCAAGACGACGGTGAAGGCGGAATTACCAAAGTACATGAAACTGTTTTCCGGTGAAAGAGAGCGCAGCCTCCACATCGTCATGAATTTGCCGGCCTTGGCTATAGAGTTTCTTGACGCCTTTAGACATTTACTTGGCGAAGAGCCGTGCGACAATCCGATGTTGCCGACCGTGCATTGCTACGGGTTCTCCAAAGACGACAACCCTGAGAAAGACATTAAAGAGAGAGCGGAGTCCGTCTTGGGGAGCGAGTTAGATGACTGTAGCGTGCATCCGGTGAGGAACGTCGCGCCAAACAAAGAGATGATGTGCATAAGTTTCCGGCTGCCCGCTAAGGTTTTATTTGAGAAACAGGCCGACGCAGCTGGTGAGTCTAGATATTAAACACAAAGTAACTCGGGACAAACTTCTGTTAATGCCAACCATACGTCGGCTTCACGCCGTACTTCCACGTCGTAAAGTCATCAGCCGCTCGTCTATTGTGTCTTGGATCTTTCTAACGCTTTCTCGTTGCTTTATTTTCAGATGAACCCGCATCGAAACGCTTGAAGACGGACGAGGCCCCGGAAAACTAACGCCACGGCTGCTGCCTTTATTTTTAGTTATATTCGTTTAATTTTCTAGACTTGCCAACTGTATTTCGATTCTGTTCCGTACATTCCTTTTTAAATAAAATGTAAAAAAACATTACAAAGAAAACGCGTCTCTAAAAATAACCTAGAAACATAGAATTTGACGGCAGATAACCATTTAGCGTATTTAGTCTGCTGTCAAACATCCCCCCCGCTGTAGAGACTAAAACCTAAAGTCCTTGGTCTCGTCTTCTGCTGGGAAACTGTTCCACATATCTACCACCCTCTCAGTAAAGTAGAACCTACATTACATTGAAGCCTCTGACCCTCTAGTGTTCCGGCCTCGTGTTATAAACCCCTTTATGTATTTAAACGTCTCTCCCCTATCCCCTTTCTCTTCACTCCTCCAAGCTGGACTTACTGAGTATCCCTTAGTCTCTCCTGATACTCACCCCCCCCCAGCACACTCTTCTCTCTAGATTAGGTGACGAGTAAGAAGCCGTGACGACAACGCTTTAAAAAATATAATTTTATTCAAAGTCACAATCCAGTGTTAATATGTTGTCATATATTTGGGCAGGTGAACGTAAAACACGCGTTCTACACTAATAATAATAAAAAAAACACTTTGTTGCATAAACGTGATGTTCCGTTAAAGTAAAATAACACTACGGACGTGTCACAACACAATGGTTTGTACTCAAGCAACACCCCGCGTTGTGTGACTAACGCATTACAAATATTTATTCACCAGATCCTCGTAGAAAAGAGAAAAAAAACCACAAACTAATAAAAGTTAAAAATAAACATTTACAGCTTCTCGGAGAAACCCAGATGATATAAATGGAATGATTCAGTTTCGCCATCAGACTTGCCTTGTTGTTTCAGTTGTTCACAGCGGTAACGTGTTCCCCGAAAAATATATTGGTTTTATGCACTTTTCCCCCAAAAAAACACCCCTTTCCCTTCTTTTTTTCTTGCCTTTAAACACAGCTGTCATTATTAAAGTGGCCGTGGTGCAGATGGCAGTAATTTTACCAGATTTGCTTGCGTTGGAGGCTGGGTCCGTGCCAACGTCCGCTTGGGCTACTGCGGCTGCCAAAATAGGCCACTGAAGGCATCCTGCAGCGCCCGGTGACACGCGAGAGAGGAAGTGTAGCCTCCAGCCACATCCTGCGAAGCGGTCGCTCGAACGTGGTTTAGGAATCTAGAACAAAGGCGGACATTGTTTTAGCCAAGAAACGTAGAAATGAAAACGTTAAATGATTTAGATGAATATCCAAACGAACACAATCCAGACACCCAAGCGCAACTCGCGTTCTGCGGACATAATGTTCTAAAGCTTAGAGTAAAACGAAAAAAACATTCTTAGAAAGTGGCTTTTTTTTCACAGGGCTGATTATAGGGCTATTAGGCCGCTGTTCTGCTTTGATTTTTCACATATCCGCAATGAAGACCCGGGGGAACGTTAAGCAGTTCGTAGAACAGACAGACTTTTCGATGGGATGGGGTGAAACCCAAGAAACGCAAACATGAACACCACGGCTGCTCGTACCATCATTACTTATAGCGAAATAAATGAAGTGTTAAACATTTAGCTGGCGTGATATTCGACCTGTACATGTTTGCCCACCGTGGATGAAATCGTGAAACCTTTTCCTGATCTCTTGGAAGGGACTTCTTACAGGCCTCGTTACAATGTAATAATGTTTTAACATGTAAAGCGTGTGTGTGCAGTGTTTCTGAAGAATTGTGGGATATTTGAGGCTACCTCGCGGCTGACAGACTCATTGGCTTCTCCCTCAGCGGGTCTATTCACTAAAGTGCAAGTGCATCTGAACAGGGAAAAAAATGGGAGCCCGGCTCACAAGTTCACTAAAGGCAACTCACTATAGTAGTCATACAAAATAAAAAATTGCATGCACGTGCATGCGGGGGATGGACTCATTTGCAAGTTGTCTGCGACTTTAAATGCAAGTTGGAACTTGATTTCCGAGTCCCTCCTGCTACATTAAAATGTATTAAAAAAAGTAACGTGAACTCGCACACCCTCACCTTTAACTCAGAAAATGTAAAGTGGCAAGCATAGACATAATACACTCAGAAAAATCCAAGAATATGCATTGAAGGACCACTTTTCACATTAAAAATCTGAGCTTGTGCAACGTCAACATCTCTGCATCCCTGAGAAGCAAACAAAAGAAGGGCAAACAGATAATGGAACATGGTGCCTGAGATAAACCGGATACTGTCATTGAATAGTGTAATATACCAAAGCTTTGCAACTAAATGTGGAGGCATTTAATAGATTTCCATCCTGACAGATTACTATTTACTGATTTGAGTCATCACAAGTAGTAGAAATTTGTGAACGGTGTAACACTACGAGTGCTAAAAGCCCCTGCTTTGCGAGGTCACTCCACCAAGTTATCCCAGGTTTCCCTAAATGTGAGAATCAAATGGAAGCTCTGAGGTTTGGAAGGTGCTGAGGATCCAAGAGACCCTGCACAGATCTCACCGCAACTCAACTAATTATTTGGATGTGATTTATGCCTTTAAATTTCCTTTATGACGCAGCAAACCTGTTTTTTTTTTTTTTTTACCTTCTGGTGCAGACCACACGTAAACTGTATATTTTACTGTTCTAGACCTCATCTCAATAACGCCGGTTTCTGTAAACCCCGTAAACTCCACATAAATCCCTCGTAGAAGCCACATACACTGTCCTGATCTGAACTCCTTTCACTGCCATCTTTTCGGTAAACTTTTAACTTTCCAAACCTGAAGAATTAACAATTACGTTACATATGATACATTATATTAGGTATTGATGTGTGGGGGCAAAACAGGGGGGGTAGGAACAAGAAAAGATGGAGAATGCTGGAACACAAGGCGATTCTGTTGGGTAGCCCCAGCTTGACCTCCCTCCGGGCACCCCGAACATTTCCTACGACACCTTGATTTCATTTGTGCACTTCCGTGACGCTCGTTCCGCACAAAGGGTTAAAAGTCTAATGGTTTGTTTGTAAACTTTAGCCAAATGGTATTACTTCCGAGGGGGGGGTTAAAAAAAAGAAAGGAAACTTCCATTTTCTTGGGAAAATATGCATAGGTCACATAGGAACCTAAGAATGTCACTCCTCTGGTGGACAGCCGGTAAACGCCTAATGAGGAGCGAGGTCACCCATGTCAAGTGCCCAAGGCTGTCTAATTTTCAACTAAATCATTGCGTTTCCTAACAAATAATTGCATTTCAGAAACATCCTGATTCAGGAAAACACAAACAAGAGAAGGCCCAGTCGAACTTCATTCACATCATATCAAACTTTCCTAGATATACTTTTTGGGGCTGTCACTGGGGTTTGTTCACCGAAGGGGGAGCTTAGAGAGAAAATGCAATTTAACGCGCTGTCTCCACTACGTATTATGAAGGGCCAACCCCAGTGAGCGTCGCATTGGCTGGCCATGCATGATAGTCAATCGAACATCACTCCATTGATTGAATTATGCCATACACTGGGAAACTAGGTCAAAGGGCTGACCCTTTACGCATAATGAGTTAGTGAGTTCAAACAGCAACTCTCCTGCAGCCACCCGCTTTAGTGAATAGAACCCCCAACCCTCTTACACAAGTCCTACACCATAAATAACGTTCCGCTACTAAATGATGATTCTCGACTCGCTTGCGGAGATCACCAGCCGACAAAGTTCTAGGAAGTTCTAGACCCATTCTAAAAATACAAGTCACAGCCAACGTTTTGACGCAGTATCGTCTTCACCAGGACTCACTACTACTGGAACTAACGAAACCTCACAAGGAACCACTATTGTTATTTATATAGATCCTTTTTATACTGCAGTTTGTCGTTAGATGTAAAGTTTAGTTGTATTTTATTGTTATATAGCAATATGAGGGCGCCATATAAAAAACAATATAAAACAACAATAATAATAATAATAATAAAAAATAATGGACGTATTAGCAATAGTAGCCATGATAGAAGTCCATGAATCTCATATGTGGAATATTTATTTACCCCAACCAAGGTTGTTTGAAAAAGAATAAAGAAAATAATGCAATTTCAAAATTATAAAAAGCATATTTTTTACGTCTAAAAAAAAATAATTTTTAGTAAGTCTGGAATACAGAACTAAAACAATTCGTAGGCAGTTCGAAATCATCTAAAACGTTAGGGCCTCGCAGATCACCAGGTCGACGGTAAATCTCGCATACTTCACATGCACGGACATATAAATTACAAGCTTTTCTCTGTTTATTCATATGATTTGAATTGATTTTTAGCAATTATGTGCTTCTTTGGGCAGCTTCCTTCCTCATTACTCCTGCAATCATACCGGTATAAATTAGGATCAGATTAGGATCATATGCGCCATTAAGTGGTTTATACGATGGTTCTACTGGAAGCTGCATTCCATTCTCCCGATCTTATTGGAAAAATATGTATTTTTCTAAAGACTATATTTCCTGAAATCGCTAAAATTCAAAACAAAGATCTTGCGGGCCATAGAATACCAACACTGGGGGATTCTGCTCGGGGGGGAAGAAAAACTTGAATACCTTTGTGGCTAAAAAAAAAAAAAAAAAAAAAAAAAGGGTTCAAAGATATCAAAAACCCAAAAGATTTTACTCGATAAGTTGGTCACATTCCACATTTTAGGCAGAAAGCGGGTTTCCGAAGCCTTCCAAGGAATTATATAGCTGTAGACGTATAACATATACTACATGAGCACAAGAAGAAGTTCTAAAAAATAAATAAATAAAAAATACAAAAAAGTGGAAAATCCTTAACTTTCCTCTATTTTACACCCATTGGTTATTTTTATCTCCATTTTCCACAATTGGAGAGGTAACTAAAACGACACATAAACGATTACTTAAAACTAATCTCACATTGTTTATTTATTTTATTTTACGGAGATAAATTAAATAAATTAAAATTAGGTTTTAATCACCATTTCCAAAAACACGTCGTAGGAGAGTCTCCTGTCTGACTGGGTTTATTGAGGGGAAAAAACTACAAAATCAAAAGAATTTAGGAATTCATATCCCAAATAACAAATTCGCCAGCTGCCTGAAATAAATAGACTAAATAGTAGAATATTTCTAATTATTTTTTCCCCTCTTTTATTATTTTTTTCAGGCTTAATATTTATTAGAAAAAAATTTAATAGAAAAATTTAATAGAAAAAGAAAAAAAATAAAAAAACACTTCTGGATATTCCAGTTGCAGTAGCTGATGTTTCAGTTTATTTATAATATCCCCTTTTTCTGCTTTTCCTTTGCTTTTGGAAGTATTTACAGCGTGAAACTTCTAAACATTCCGCCAGACGGAATGAATTCATTTTGCCAGCCAAAGCCTTGTTCTGGTTGCTCGGGGGCGAGCGGCGGTAACCATATTCCGTTAACGCAAACATCTTCAAAGCAGGGTTTTGATTTATATATTTTTTTTTTCCCCGGGAACAACAGAAAGAGTTAGCGATGGTTTACGCTTTCGGCAAATGTCAACACCGGGTAAACATGGATTCCCTTTACATTCTAGAGCTTCTGGTTTACGATTCAATCTGCTGACATAGTAGATGAAAGGAGGGAGATAAAGCTCAATGATGGAATTTCACCGGAAAACCTTGAAGAAAATTAAAATAAAATGTAAAAAAATTCCACTTTTGCTATTTTTTTTTTTGTATTGTTTTTTTTTTTTTAAGTTTTTTTTTTTTTTTTTTTTTTTTTTAGGACTTCTTTAGAAACTGGTATTTTGGTAAATATTTCGAATAGCCATCTCTCAACTAATAGCCAATTTGCCAAATAGCTTATTTTTCGCCTCCGATGTAGTTCAACGATGCGTTGATTGAAACATTACATGACAGATGAAGCTACAGATGAAGCTGTACAACCAAGTGACAAAACTGGGAGCTCATTCCCGAGTACCCGTTTTCTCCTTAATATACACCAAAATGCAGATACGGACTATGGATAGAAGTCGTCCCTGGCACTTTAAGGCCAGCAGGCGATATATGGATACACCCTAATGCTGCTTTCTTGGATCACTCGGCCACCCTATTGCGCATTTGGGCATCTCCACCAGATGCCACCATGATAAAGCGTTGGGTTGGTGGCTGAGGATAAGCGCAGGCGCCGTTATTAAGTATATCAAGCCACTTTAACGGATGTCAGGTCCAATAAGGAACTCTCATTGATTGGATCATCCCACTTAGTGAATGGGGTCCCAGGGAGTTTTTATTCTGTTCCTCCGTGAGCTCAGAGACTATCGACGCGGCCTCTCGTCCTAATCGCGTTATCTCTGCTCCACGTCAGACCGTAATGCTGCTAAGCCCCTTTCTGGTACTTATTTGCGGAGCTATTTTCTTGTCCCTCCAAACGATTCCGGAATTCATTAGCGTTCCATTTTAGTAATGAGCGGATAATGATTATTTCTGGTAACCGTGCTATCGCTTGCAGGAAACATTCCTTTAGCAGCGAAATGCTTCCGCTGGTAAGTCTTGTGGAAATGGAGCGTTTAAAGGCATTCCTTAACAATCGGGACACCTGCCCCTCCATTTGTCATTTGCTCCCCTGCCAGCTGTCTCGGCTCTCAACGCCCAGCCTGGCCAAAAAATTAAAAAAATAAAATAAAAAAAAATGCGTTGTTTTCCGGAGGGTCGCGGTCAGACTCCCCGGTTTGCATTTCTTAATGCAGCGAATCGGCCGTCTGCTAAGCATTTTATCGTCATTTCTGGCACGGCGCACAAGGACAGGAGCTCGCTCTGCAGGACCCGTCCGCATGACGTTCCTAGGCGCCGTATCTACATTTAGTACATGACTATAACAGGCTTCATAAGTACTTGACCCTAGGACAGGAGGTCACTCAGCGGGGCTTCTCTCGCTCCGTTTGGAAAGGCCTCCGAACAAGTTGCAACTTCACTGAAGGTTTAAATGATTTAGAATGTCAGCAAGCTAAACATAACTTACACGTAGACATAGACGACGTGGCAAGGAAACAATACTGAATGAAAGCGAACGGCAGCCATTGTACGTGCAATAAGTCACGATGAGTTAAGATGAATCGTGAAAACGAGATAAGATGAAGCAAAGTGCACCCCGGCTCCGATCCAGCTTCCATCAGCACCCTAATTACTACCAACATTTCTGCTCTTTGATCAAACCCCTCAGTCTCTGGTTCCTCCGGATCAACAAGCGTTATCTGATGTCCACTCGGCCCAAGCACAGGAGGCGTCACGACATCACCCATGGTTATAGGACCATTTTGGAGAATATGTACTGATTATTGCTGCTAAACCCCGGGGCCACATTTCAGATGGAATCCCAGACGATCAGGGAAGCATAAGACATCGGTTCCTGCTTCTAGTGGATTTACACAATTCAGATTACTGAATAAGTACAAATGACATCATAAAATATAATCGTTAGTTTTCTCATTCACCATTATAGACAAAGCCCTCCAAGAGCTCTGAGTTGGCCAGAAATCAACATTTGGCATCTCCCATCTTGACTATTGCAACTCAGCCTTAACTGACCCCCCTCTTATACAGTTTGCCCCCTTAAAAGCCATCATGAACGCTACTGCTAGGCTTATCTTCCTCACCCATCACTCTCCTAACGCCTCTCCCCTCTTCAGTCTCTTCACTAGTTCCCAGAGAGCTTCAGATTCAATTTAAATCCCCCCGAGTCCCACCACAATAGTGATTGCAGTTCCCCTATCTACATCTCCTCACTTTTCTCCAAACTCACACCGACCCGGTCCACTCGGATTTCTGCGTCTCGTACGCAAGACTGCTCAATGTCCAGACCCTTTAGAACGCCCTACCTCCATTTATATTACTCACCCAGCCTTACCCCTCGCTGTCTGGCGTCTCGTGCCCTCTTACGCCCCATCTCCCTCTAGATTACGAGCTCACTTTTAGCAGGGCCCCCCTCAGCTTTGCGTTCTGTAAGTCCAAATTGTTAATGCGATGCGCTACTTTTTATGTCCCGCTTACTCGTTGTATTGAGATGCGTAATACGATGGCGCTATAAAAATACACTGCGTTACAAGAAACTTCACTTTGTAAGTGAAGAAAGTGCTGAGTTTAGCTCTATCCCTTCAATATCACCGCTAGGCCCACCTTAGAAGACCACCGTCTTCTTCCGAGCGATCGCGCTTCCGAAGATGTTGGAAATTTCCATGCCCTATCTACTCCAGCTGTTCGCAGTATAAATCCGCGTACAAATAAAAAAAAAAATATTTAAGTCAGCAAGGACGGCGTAATAAATCATCGCTGTGAGCTCCTGAAACAGCAAGACCAAAGATGCAGGAGTCGAGAACACGCTGACCACGTTCTGTTCTACAGGCTCCTTTGTGCTGCCGTGAATCAGACTAGGAAAAGAATAATAGGGTTGGAGATATTTACAGCCCTGAGAAATGAAGTATATAAGTCATGAGTTATATTATTATTTCTAAAAAAAAAAAATTAAAAAAAAAAATAAAAAATTTTCTTTTTTAATTAAAAAATAGAAGCCCATCTTGCAGCTTACACCTACTTCCTCGTCAAGGAAAACGCGGAAATCCAACATCAAAAGGATTGGTAAAATAATAATAATAAAAAAATTATATATATATATATATAATTTATATAATACTTATATATTCAATTATTTTGTACTTTTCTGAATAGAAAAAAAAATACATTTTCTATCAAAAAAAGATCACTTTAGAGCACCCAAATATAGATCATTTATAAAAATATACATATTGAAAAACTGATGACTGGGTAATACTTTAGCTTCACTTTTATTACCAGAGAAGGTGATATATTGTTTGTTTTGGTCCAAAAATCATTTAAAATCTTTGTCTATTTTTATTATAGAATGTTTTGGCTTTAATACAAGATGCAGAAAGGTAATGACTCAATCTTGGTATTGAAACAGTCGGGTCATAAATAAGACATTGTGTATACGATTATTATTATTATTATATATTTTTTTTAAGTAATACATATTTTATGAAATTGGAGATGCTAATGCAGTAACCTGATACGCGGGTGGTATTTACTAAAACGTACTTTCTCCCTTTTTCACGGTAAAATAAGACGCACTCTCTACGCCAAAGCTCTGGAAGTTCCGGCATAATAAAACCCTTTGCGATTAATGTTTTATTACACCTCTCTTTTGATGGATTGTTAGCTCTTTGAGCCGGGCCCTCCTCTGTAAGTTTCTGTAAGTCAGATTGTTATGTTATATACTACTTGTTATGTCCTGTCTACCCATTGTACAGCGCTACGGAATATGAAGGCGCTACATAAAACAATAAGTAATAATTTGGAGTCTGTGATACATTAATATCCACGTGGTGGAGCACAAAACACTACAAGAAATCTATTGCGAGAGCTCTGTTCCATCTCCTTCCAATCAAGGGTTTCACTTTACACAAAGAAAGCCCTAACGTTCACGGTGCAATTATTATGGCTGAGTTTGGCCGTTACTAATGCATGGGAATTCTCTGTTTTCGAGAAGATGACCCTTCTTATTCTCACTCTTCGAAAACATAGTTTCGCTTTTTGTTCGGGTAATAAGCCTTGGGTAGGGTGGTGACCACCACGAGGCAACATTCTAATGTCTACTTGTTGGGCGTTCATTGGGAAAGATGAGGGTGGTGATTGGTCTCCTTCCTACGTGAGCCAGTTTAACGAGATGGGTAAAGCTAGACTTGGGACAGCCAACTTGACCTTTGGCCGTTAATTGATAAATAGAGCAACCTGAACCCAGCTCTAAATGTCTGTTGTCCTGGGTCAATTTCGGTGACCTTCCCAGCGCCGGTCGCTAGTGGACAGGACATTTGCCACCAAGCTCTCTGGGCCAACCATGGCCCCTGTTTGCTTGGGCTGCAGAGACACGGGGCATCGAGACAATGTTTCAGTGCAAAACGCGTTGCCCAGATACTCGGTTCCCAACACCTTGTACGTCCGGAGCGCTGATGGTGGCCGATAGCCTGGAATTCTCCGATGGAAGCAGGGGCCGGTTCATAGGGGTACAGTCATTCACCCCTAGACACACTATGGGTGCCTATACATAAATCCAGCCTTGGCTACATATCTCCGTGTAACACCTAGCGCTTGGGTGATCAGGCAGCTGACGCAATAAGGAGGAATCCTCTTAGAATCCGTGAATTACGACCGGCACTCGATGACCGTAAAATATATCGTGCACTTAATTAGTTTTACTCGGGTAAATGTGAGTTTTCTTTGGAACCCGGCACCTCGGGAAGTTGTAGAAATAAAAACCATGCCTCCCCCTCTGATTAAAGGTTTGTAATATATATACACCGGTATATAGTTTCCTATAAATCTAGCTGAAACCCCCCCCAATAGTAATAATAATAGCTTGTATTTAGGGCTGCAACTAACGATTATTTTAATAATCGATTAATCGGCCGATTATTTTTTCGATTAATCGATTAATCGGATAAAAAAAAACAATATGCAAATTTTTCGTTTATTTAAAAGAATTTAATGAACTGGATGTTAAAAAACAACTTAAAATTTACATTAACATTCTTATTTTGTTATGATGTAATAAAAAACAATATTTTCAAAGTACATGAACCCAAACACAATATTTATGAAACAAAATAACCCCAAACATTCTGAAAAGAGGTGGACTATTACTGTTCAAGAAACTTTGCCCCAGCACTTTGCACTTTGCACCCAGCACTTTGCACCCAGCACTTTGCACCCAGCACTTTGCACCCAGCCCTGGCACTTTGCACCCAGCACTTTGCACCCAGCACTTTGCCCCAGCCCTGGCACTTTGCATCCAGCACTTTGCACCCAGCATTCAGCACTTTGCACCAGCACTTTGCACCCAGCCCTGGCACTTTGCACCCAGCACTTTGCACCCAGCCCTGGCACTTTGCACTGTGCCCCTGCACCCAGTCTCTAACTCTGCCCTGCACCCAGCCCTGCCCCCACATTCTGCCCTGCCCCCACACTCACACTCTGCCCTGCACCCACTCTGCCCTGCACCCACACTCACACCCTGCCCTGCATCCCCACCCCCACTCTGCCCTGCACCCAGTCTCCCACTCTGCTCTGCACCCACACTCACACCCTGCATCCCCACCCCCACTCTGCCCTGCACCCAGTCTCCTGCCCTGCACCCCCCACCCCCACTCTGCCCTGCACCCCCACCCCCACTCTGCCCTGCACCCCCACCCCCACTCTGCCCTGCACCCACACTCACGAACCGCTCTGTGCGAATGGAGCCACTCGCACAGAGCGGTTCGCTCTGTGCGAATGGAGCCACTCGCACAGAGCGAACCGCTCTGTGCGAATGGAGCCACTCGCACAGAGCGGTTCGCTCTGTGCGAATGGAGCCACTCGCACAGAGCGAACCGCTCTGTGCGAATGGAGCCACTCGCACAGAGCGAACCGCTCTGTGCGAATGGAGCCACTCGCACAGAGCGAACCGCTCTGTGCGAATGGAGCCACTCGCACAGAGCGAACCGCTCTGTGCGAATGGAGCCACTCGCACAGAGCGAACCGCTCTGTGCGAGTGGAGCCACTCGCACAGAGCGAACCGCTCTGTGCGAGTGGCTCCATTCGCACAGAGCGATTCGCTCTGTGCGAGTGGCTCTGTGCGATCCGTGCACATAGACATGAAGAATACTTACCTCCGGAACGCGTCACATCCGTCACGTAGCTAAAAGAAGGCGGAGACTGCAGAGCGTGTAGCAGAAGCGGGGAACGCTCGCGGAGGTAAGTAAAAGGAGCCGAGTGCTCCAACAACGAATTGATCACTCGATTAATCGATAACGGAAATCGTTATCGATGATTTCCGTTATCGATTATTATCGATTTTATCGATTCGTTGTTTCAGCTCTACTTGTATTATCTCCCGAGTAAAGAACTAATTTCCCTTGGAAGATTGAAATGCAGGTTTTTAAACCCAAATCCTTTCCAAGCAGTAATTTAAGTGCTAAGAACCATCATATCTGATATTTCAGACTGTGCCAGGTTTGTGCCAAAGCAAAGGTTGTGGTGATCGTTATACACATACATTCACACACACACACTATACATATACATTCACACACTATACACACACGATACACACACACTATACACACACGATACACACACACACATACATACACGCACACACACACATATATATATATATACATAAACGCATTTTAATGTTACAATTTTTTTTTTTCACAGATCACTTGTTTTGGAATGAAAAACGTTAAGCCTACTTGTCTAATTTGTGAGGAAGTGACACACAAAAAAAAAAATACTAAAAATGGGAAGCGTGGTGGTATTTTAAATAAGAATCAGAACCCAGATTATGATGCAAATCGAGTAAAATTACAAAAGGTACGTCCCGGCGGCGACAGCATAAAGCGGAACGCAGACGCTCACACGGCCCAAGCGATCTGTGCAAAGGATTCCGAAACAGCAGAACATAAAGTCATTTATTTGTTACGTGGCAGCAAAAGTTTGGCTTCCCCCGAGATACAATTAAATCCAAGATACCTTAGGAGTGAAGGTATTACCCGCTAACCGTACGTTTTCCTCGACTTTAATGAAGTCCATGTCCTTGCACTAGTGAGAAGTGGGGAACCACGCGGCCGCGTGAAATCACGCCGCAGATTAAACGCCGCTGTCCTGAAACGCAAATATTGCACTATTTTTTTTTATTTTTTTTTTATTTTTTTAAGTATAAACATTGGGATTTACAACGTTAAAGCCCACCCTACAAAACGAGCGTTCGGTATAATTACATTTCCTACAGTGACTCGACTCTCTCGGGCATTCCTTCCAGACTAAACAGCCCCATTCAGCTGCCTTGCGTCTGATTGCCGATGAAAGAAGCTTGTTTGACAACTGCTTCGAGCAGAAACATATTTTTTCCATGATTGCATTAAAAAAAAAGAAAAAAAAAAGCGCCATTGCCAGACGAGCATTCCAAGCACAGGGGCTCAGGTTAGATCGATGAGTTAATATCGAAGGAAAAGGCCAACAAAAACATTTACAGCGGACATTTTGCCGTCACGGGCTGCTTTTGAGGTTAATTTAGCGGCGTGCTACAGCAGAAGCCAACTTTTAATATAACTCCACCGTACACACAGACTTCCTCTAGAGCCCCCCCCAAAACATTTTCCATATTCTCTGCATTTATAGCACCCCAGGGACCCCTTACTGTTAAAGAGCCCACAATATACCCCCAGGTGGGGGCGTGGAGGAGGCAGAACTCTTTGCTTCATATGCATTATACCTATAATTCCAATGGACAGGGGAGGGCAATT
Organism: Spea bombifrons; assembly: GCF_027358695.1. NCBI lineage: Eukaryota > Metazoa > Chordata > Amphibia > Anura > Pelobatidae > Spea > Spea bombifrons. The sequence goes on from NC_071095.1 coordinate 8,564,015, forward strand.
ACCCGGGGGGGGGGGTGTTTGTCGCTAATGATGTCATTTGACTTTCTCCATTTTTATACCTCTGCTGTTTTGTGTTTCTTTTTTTTTTTTTTGGTTAAGAAGTTGTATTTTCTGGTAGGCTGTACTTTGTCACTTTTCTGGACCGTTGGTGGGAAATTAAACGCCGGTAATTTAATTTTTACAATGCATCTGCTAAACTAAAACTTACCCCACGATAAACTGAAATAAGACACGGTAGGGGTTCTTGCACTGATATTTTATGTCCTAATAACCATAATTATCCTGCTAAAATCTAATAAAAAGACAAAAAACTGTTTAAAACAATGTTTTTGTCCCCATAATAATTACTGAATATGTATTCACACAAATACATTTTTTAATAAATCCAAATTCAGACAGACTTTAAAAACAAACAATATTTTGATTTATTTAAATATTTTTAAAAATATATATCTATTTTTTTAATATTTAAAATCTTTAAAAATATTGAAATAATGTATAAATAATATTTAAAATAATATTTTAAAAATTAAAGCGCATTTTGTTTGTAATTTTATCATTACTCAATGGACCAAAAAAATTCTCTGAATTATGTTCAGATAACATCCCAGCTCATAGTCAATGATGGATAATAATAATAATACTAATAATAATATTATTATTAGTGTTATTATTAATAATATTAATAATAATAAAGGCTAATAATAATAATTGAAGAGGGCAGAGGTGACCAGGAATGACTGGGTTCTACTCATTCATTAATAGAGTGTAAGCTCATAAGAGCAGGCCCTTTCTTTTACTTCTATGTGTTAATGGCCATTTTAAATTGTTTATTGGTATCAGACACTACTGTCGCATTTATTTACTGCGCAGACAACAAAAGAAAAGAAGTGTGAGAGCATTCTGAATCGGAACACGCTTTTTTTTTTTTTTTGACATTTTAAAAAATACTATTATTTAGAACTGGTTCTCCACAATACCGCCTCTGTGGTATCGTATAACTCCAGACGTCTGTTTTATCCATCGGACAAACAGACCTCCGGCTCTTACAACCCAAAACCAACTCTGTATTCCAAGGTCAAAATATTTCCACCAATTTTCTATAAAGACACAGAACCATGGCGAGAATCCCAGGTTCCTTTGACTGTGGAGGTCATTGTCTATCCAAACTCCCCGCAGAGATGATTATATGCTAGGGTTCGGATTTACATTCATTTACATATGGTTTCAATAGCACGTTTTTCATTCTGCCACCTATAACTTAAAGGAGAATTCACACTAAAAATATTCTTCCCCTTGCACATAACCCCCAACTCTATATATAGTTGATAAAAGCCTGGTTTTATCTCATTTTCCCCCAAATAACCTCCTTTTATCTGCAGACCTGGAGGCCGCCGTGATATTTTGGGAGACTTTCCCGGCTCAAACACCACGCTGAGCCGACGCTTTATGGCGACGCTAATGAAGTCCCTTCCGCCATAGACTTTCATTAGTCAGAGAGTCCTGCTGGGTGATTAAGACCGAGCCGTTCTATTGTTTTCCTAAAAGAACAGAGCTAGCACACAAATACATGACTAGTGCGTTGCAGTCTGAGAAGCTTAAGCTTTGTAAATGGTAGAACCGCCTTCAAAAAAGAAAACAGCTTCGTTTTCCTGAAAACTATTTTTTTTTACGCAATTATAGTATTACGTCTTCTCGTTGACCTTTAGATTGCCCCAAGAAAAACTCTTCATTGTAATAATCACATCTTCCTGGTGTTAGGGGATGAAGATTTGTATACACAAATGTGAACTTGTTATTCTGCGTCTCTGGTTTCTTCCGACTCCTTTGCGGCTTGACTTGTGGAAAGACTAATAGGGCTTTAAGGACCTCTGGTCAGGTGCATTCATCATCCCAAAAATAACAAGGGACTTCCCCCTAGTATCTGGCGCAGGCTTAGGGGTAATTTTAACTTTATAACCAAAAAAGAAAATCAAGTTTCCTAAGTAAAACATACATCCTTCAGCGTGGAGTAAGGCCGGATAATTGAATTACGCTCTCCCTATGTACTAACGAGAATCCGCAATTAACGTGAACAAATCCCCCTCGTAAACATCTGCTAGGTTTGCCGGTTGACAACGCGATCAGCGAAAGTGCAGAGTTCATGGCGTACGAGAGATCGGGTGACAGCACTCGGGATGGAGCAGGTATCAGAGGGTCAAAGGGCCAGGCAACATCTGGAATCGCACCTGCATCTAATTACGAAATTGGGACCAACGTGGCTTTCAGTGGATCGCATTTAGCGGGGAACGGGCCATAGGTGGTCGGAGACAAACAGATAAAATAACGGCCCACCTTTTCCGAGGCTTATCCTGTGTTACGTCTCCAGTAGGGTCGGAATATTTAATGGGTCAGACTGGTTACGTCAAAGTATGAAGCGCTAGCTCCCTGGCCCACTCTGATTTAACGATATTGGGCGTAAGGTAGTTATCTGTCGGAGTTCTATCTATGCTCCTTTTAGTAAATATGTTTCGGACCAACAGAGATTTTAACTCAGTACTTTTCATATTTATTGGCCATTGTGAAAAGGTTCCGGGGCCGGGAGTCTTCTGCATGCTAGACATTAACAGGTTAACGCAAACGTGTAGCGGTTAGTGAAACGCACATCGGGCGACACAACGGGCTGTACTCACCCCTGTCTACCCAGCACTTCTATCTGTGGAACTGATGGTCCGTACGTCTCTATATGAAGAGGCTGGTACTGATATAATACTTCCTCCAGCTTTGGGATCGTCACAGAAGAGATATGCTGACCCTGGAAAAAAATAACAATATATAAATATATATTTAAATTATTTTAAAAAAAAGACATTCAGCCTGTATATGAAAATCTCGGTGATATTTCTAGTAAATCAAATAGAACTGAAGACAGATTAAGATGGCATTTACAAATTGGAAAGGTTAAGACAATATATATAGATATATATATACACACACACACACACACACACTACCATTCAGACATTTGGGGTCACTTAGAAACGTTATTGTTTTTGAAAGAAAAGCACATTTTGTCCATAACATGAAAATAAAATAACACAAAATGGATCAGAAATCCAGCACAGACAGGGTTAATGTTATAAATTACTGTTGTAGCTGGAAACGGCTGATTTTTAATGTTCCAATGACCCTTTATCACTCCCATCACTCCTGTGTTCCAATGACCCTTTATCACTCCCATCACTCTTGTGTTCCAATGGCCCTTTATCACTCCCATCACTCCTGTGTTCCAACGGCCCTTTATCACTCCCATCACTCCTGTGTTCCAATGGCCCTTTATCACTCCTGTGTTCCAATGGCCCTTTATCACTCCCATCACTCCTGTGTTCCAATGGCCCTTTATCACTCCCATCACTTTCGAATGGTCGTATATATAAAAATTAAAATCTATATCACACAGCCTATTTAGTTCTTCCTCCCCAGCTTCATGGCAGTTAAAGGCCTCTTTTCCCAATATTTTTGGCAATATTTTCAGCTGCTGTAGTAGGTCACTTGGACCCTGGTCTTGATCCAGAATGCCTATCCCATGCATGTCTTAATGACTTCACTGGATTAACCTTTACCACCCCCGCTGGAAGGCAGTTTGGGTTATTCCCAGAGCATTCAGAGAAGAAATACTTTCTTGCACTACATCTAAGCATCTGAACGTGTCCTGGAACTTCTACGTTTACCCAAAAAAGGCACCGAGGTTGCTACAATGCAAAGGAACCAGACAGCAATACGCAGAAACCACCTCTCTCTAACGGAGATCATCAAGCGTTCCATATCTACTGGCTGCCCCTGAGTAAAGAGACCAAGAAGGCTTTTGCTTAAAATAAATAGAGGGACATATGCAACAAAAAAAAATTACATATACATATATATATATATATATATATATATATAAATACATATATATTAATCAAGTGCCAAACTTTAGTCCCCACGGTGCCAAGAGAACCCATGAATACAAAATACTTCATTTTCCATCTCCAACTAAAGCATCTGCATAAATGTTTTCCTGCAAATATTTTTATTTTTGTAACCATTATGTATTTTTTACTGTTGAATGGCGTTTTTTTGCAACAAGGTAACAAAACACAAATCGATAAATAAATAAATGCGGCAAGGCATGAGTTTGAGTTTTCCAAAGGACGGCATAAAAGTCATACTGCGGAGGAGAAATCCACAATCCTAAAAAGCAGCAAAAAAACAGGGAAAAGGGGCACACAAATCACAAATATATATATATATATATACACTCGTTCTGAATGAGAACACGGATACTGTGGGAATTATCCACAAGTGTATCTATATACTAATCACTAAGTGGCTCGCTGATTTCTCCCAGCGATCCGGTATAATTTTAGCGTCTGGAATGGCGTAGTGACACGTTTCCAATGATTATGACAAGCTGGAGGCAACTGCATTGTCACTCAATTACTACATGCCCTGCAGAGGGCACTCACTCACCACCCATCATTATGACATCACTTGTATCATATATATACATACTGTAATATATATACACACACTAATTATATACGTACATATACATACACTACCATTCAAAAGTCACTCTGTTGGTTTCATGGAAAGCAAGGAGATTTCTGGCTGTAACATCATTACAAAAGGGTTTTCTAACCAATTATCCTTTTGTATTTAAACTTGGAACAGCAAACACAACGTGCCATTGGAACACAGGAGTGATGGGAGTGATAAAGGGCCATTGGAACACAGGAGTGATAAAGGGCCATTGGACCACAGGAGTGATGGGAGTGATAAAGGGCCGTTGGAACACAGGAGTGATAAAGGGCCATTGGACCACAGGAGTGATGGGAGTGATAAAGGGCCGTTGGAACACAGGAGTGATGGGGGTGATAAATGGCCATTGGAACACAGGAGTGATGGGAGTGATAAAGGGCCATTGGAGCGCAGGAGTGATAAAGGGCCATTGGAACACAGGAGTGATGGGAGTGATAAAGGGCCATTGGAACACAGGAGTAATGGGAGTGATAAAGGGCCATTGGAGCACAGGAGTGATGGGAGTGATAAAGGGCCATTGGAACACAGGAGTGATGGGAGGGATTAAGGGCCATTGGAACACAGGAGTGATGGGAGTGATAAAGGGCCATTGGAACACAGGAGTGATAAAGGGCCATTGGACCACAGGAGTGATGGGAGTGATAAAGGGCCGTTGGAACACAGGAGTGATAAAGGGCCATTGGACCACAGGAGTGATGGGAGTGATAAAGGGCCGTTGGAACACAGGAGTGATGGGGGTGATAAATGGCCATTGGAACACAGGAGTGATGGGAGTGATAAAGGGCCATTGGAGCGCAGGAGTGATAAAGGGCCATTGGAACACAGGAGTGATGGGAGTGATAAAGGGCCATTGGAACACAGGAGTAATGGGAGTGATAAAGGGCCATTGGAGCACAGGAGTGATGGGAGTGATAAAGGGCCATTGGAACACAGGAGTGATGGGAGGGATTAAGGGCCATTGGAACACGGGAGTGATGGGAGGGATTAAGGGCCACTGTACGTCTATGAAGAGATTCCATTAAAAAAAAAAATCAGCCGTTTCCGAGTACAACAGTCATTTACAACATTCACCCCGTCTGTGCTGGAATTCCGATCCATTTCATGTTATTTTAATGGACAAAATGTGCTTTTATTTCAAAAACAAGGACATTTCCAAGTGACCCCAAATGTCTTAAACGGCCCATCCGGACGTTAATATCCACTACACACTGAGTATACTAATACTAAATAATTATTACTACGTAGCACAGTAACAATGCAGTAGAGTCCATGAAAAACAGACTGCAATGGCGGAGCTTTCCTTCCACAGACTGGCTGCTTCAAGCAACCAATCAGTGCTCAGAATCGTCGGACCATGGAGGAGGAGGAGGAGGGCAGCTGCAGGGCTGCAGCTTCTAACTCAAGCAAGTGCTTTATTTTTCCAGTAAACTGTCCCTTTAACATTAAAACAAAGCCAGAGTGCTCCTTTAACCCGTTGGTGACCAATGAGGTTCCTAAAACTAAGATAGAAGCAGAAACATGGAGGGGCCAAACAAGTCGCTAATCACAGACTTGGAAGACCCCCTCCGACCGCTAAAACACAAGTAGGGGCCACATAATCTCATAGGAAGCCCACGGCTCTTTCTGCTCAATTTCTTCTCCAGTTATTTTCTTCCTGTTATTCTTCTTAGCAGCAGAATTGACAGACGGCTCCGTTTTTCCGAGCGAGAACCCTCAGAGAGACGTAAAGCCGCTGCGGTTGGAATATCGTGCGTTAGCCGCATAGCAGAATACGCCGGACATTGAGTTACACAAAACATGCGGCCCCCGACATATTTACTGGAAAACGTATACGTTGCTTTTCTGTGCCCGAGGGGCTTCTCAGGCATTAGGATACTGTACAGGCTGCTGAAAGTGTGATATATTACGATATTAAAAAGGAACTTAATACAATGGAGGGCTGTGTATAAGAGCAGAACCAGAAGCAAGCAAGAAAGAAAAGCTAGGGGGAACGGGGTTCAATGTCAGCGATAAACATATCACGGGTAAATGAATAGCAATCCTCGCGTAGGTTGTAAAAGATAAACTGAAATATACTATTTTGTTTTACGGCTAAAGGCGTTGTTTCAATCCAGAATAACATATTCTTTTCCTCTAGGTGAACTTTCAGGATGCTTTTACAGTTTATACAGCTACAACCAATCAGTGCCTGCTTTTGTGTCACATGAGAATTAAGCATTCCCAGCAAAAACATTATATATCTTCATAGGCGTACAGAGGCCCTTTATCACTCCCATCACTCCCGTGTTCCAATGGCCCTTTATCACTCCCATCACTTCCGTGTTCCAATGGCCCTTAATCACTCCCATCACTCCTGTGTTCCAATGGCCCTTTATCACTCCCATGTTCCAATGGCCCTTAACACTCCCATCACTCCCGTGTTCCAATGGCCCTTTATCACTCCCATCACTCCTGTGTTCCAATGGCCCTTTATCACTCCCATCACTCCTGTGTTCCAATGGCCGTTTATCACTCCCATCACTCCTGGGTTCCAATGGCCCTTTATCACTCCCATCACTCCTGTTTCAATGGCCCTTTATCGCTCCAATCACTCCCGTGTTCCAATGGCCATTTATCGCTCCCATCACTCCTGGGTTCCAATGGCCCTTTATCACTCCCATCACTCCTGTGTTCCAATGGCCCTTTATCGCTCCCATCACTCCTGTGTCCCAATGGCCCTTTATCACTCCTGTGTTCCAATGGCCCTTTATCACTCCCATCACTCCTGTGTTCCAATGGCCGTTTATCACTCCCATCACTCCTGGGTTCCAATGGCACGTTGTGTACGCTGATCCAAGTTTAAAAGGATAATTGATGGTTAGAAAACTCTTTTGCGATTGTGTTACAGCCAGAAACGTCCCTGTTTTCCATGAGAGCGGCTAAGTGACCCCAAACTTCTGAACAGTAGTGTGTGTGTGTGTGTGTGTGTGTGTGTGTGTGTGTGTGTATATATATATATATATATATATATATATATATATATATATATATATATATATATATATATATATATATATTTGAACTTTATGAAAGAAATCTGAACACCAACATCTCAAATGTGTCCATCATACAGTCTGCTGGATGTGTAATTATTATCAGAAAATCCCCAATCACATGGTTACAAAGGCAATTGCAAAAAGAAACAAACAAAACAAAAAAAATCACACCGGGTTGACAAGAAGGTCAGGAGACAGATTTAGGATCGGACGTCATTTTCTATTTGCATAGAAGCCAAAGACGAGAGGGAACACTAAGAGACAACGGGCAGCTAAAGCAAAGACGTAATCATTTGTTAGTCAAATCCGCTCATGAACAAACAAAAAGTTCCAGGAGGTCGGACTGTTTGAAATTCATATAGGAAAATATGGCGGGGGCGTTTCCAAGGCAACAGGGGTATTGGCTTTCATGTGGTTCAGAACGTGACGGACATGTGCGGATCCTCGTCTGGGACTCGGCATTAAAAGCCAAGGGCCTGAAACCTCTAAATCCAGCTTCCAGCAGAACGGACATTATATTATTGCCCTACGGAATATGTAATTACCGTATTGTCCTGATTATAGGCCCCACTCTTATAGTTTGGTGCCTTTTTATGGGCTACAATAAAATACTTCATTATACTTCAAACTATTTTTCAGCTCTCGTTGCCCGAGGACCGCATTACCGACAGACCACGCTACCGGAAACGCTTAACTTAGCTCAGCACAGGAGCGGTAAAAATGCACCGCTCGCCGTTCTGAATATATAACACCCCCATTATAGACCACACACCCCATTTAAATATTTAAATTAGGGGTGTGGCCTATAACCTGGACAATATGGTATTTGTAGCAAGCTGTTGCATAAATAGTAACGTTACAATGTACATAGAGGCAAGAACGCGTAACCGCTATAGAACCAGGAACATAATAAGAGGGGGTTTACTGCCAGGCGCTTGGGGCAGGATCATGGCGGAGGGTCTCTCGCTCAACTGCCCCAGGCAGGCAAGCGTCCAGCGCTCCTCCGCTGCACCCTCCGGTTACGAGGCGAGAAAACAGCCGGGATTTGGTTACACCTTTTCGATACGGGGGGTTTCTGCGGGGCTCCCGAAAATAGTCCCACTGACAGATGGAAATCTCAGATTTTCCATCTGTACGTTAACACGTCATTATCCGTGTGCCGAGAAAAAAAAAAACGCGCGTTTTAATCCCCTTCCTGACTGACGAGGATCAGATGTGTTGTAAAACGGGTACGCGCTTTTCACACCAACGGCTGGAACGACATTTCATGGCGAATACACTTAAAACGCGAAGAGGCCGTCGTTTTCAGCGTGGAGTAACATCGGATACTCACAGGCCGCCATTATTTTCTCCAAAGGTTTTTATTCAGCAAAGAAAAAACACTGCCGGCCGACGTATGGCTGATAATCTCCGCTCTGCCGAGAAGACACCTTCGCTCCTTGGAGGTCAACAATTGGATATTTTTAGACATTCCAATGGAGTCTTTCGTTCAAGTTCATCACGCTGAGGATAGAAAAGGCTTGGAAGACATTGGAATGTCCAGAAGAGAGGATAATCCCATTTTACACCAAGAGGAAATTGAGTTTTTGGCTTTTGGGACCTCAGAGATGTCGTCTTCCATCCAAAATGTATCAACTTCAGCCAAAGACTTTATTTTCTCTTCGGATAAAAGGGCTAGATCTACTTTTCTGGACATTCCAATGCTATCCAAGCCCGTATCATCAGCGTAAGCTGCCTCACCAACTTCTTCCACCCGAGAGGTCAGGCAAACCCAGGGTCGGCTCAGAGCCGTAGGATGTTAAGCATGGATACAATGTCTGGTTGCTATGGTGCCCGCACTATTGTGTTCCAGAATTGTTTTTTATATATATAGCCCTTGATGGGTTAAACAGCAGCTAGTTGGGGGTTAATCACCCCTGGCCACGAAGATGATAAAAATGACAGAATCTGTAGGTTGATATAGAGGAGTAAGAGTAAGTTAAATAATATAGATACACATGCTCCGTTGGGATAAAAGCGACGGGTAAAGCCTAAAACAAAGATGTAATGCTTGTTTCACAAAAACATAATGTGAGGAAGACCCGACGCGTTTCCCCGTAAGGCTTCTTCAGAGGTAAGTGGTGTCTTTTAGGCAGTACTAGCTGCAAAAAGAGAAATGTCGCTAGACGGCCGAGATATTGGTACAAAAAAGGGGATATGAATAACTGTAGATGTAGAGAATGTCGGCTGTAGAAATGAAAACCTAGTTATGGCTCAACCAATAGCAGCACAGGAGCGAGTCTCTACCCCGACACGATAAGCCAAGCAACAGAACGCGTCTGCTAGGCGTTTCACCAAACGATGGCGGGTACTGAGGCTCAAATGGTCGCAGACTAGGGCTGCAACTAACGATTATTTTAATAATCGATTAGTTGGCCGATTATTTTTTCGATTAATCGATTAATCGGATAAAAAAAAACAATATGCAAATTTTTCGTTTATTTAAAAGAATTTAATGAACTGGATGTTAAAAAACAACTTAAAATTTACATTAACATTCTTATTTTGTTATGATGTAATAAAAAACAATATTTTCAAAGTACAAGAACCCAAACACAATATTTATGAAACAAAATAACCCCAAACATTCTGAAAAGAGGTGGACTATTACTGTTCAAGAAACTTTGCCCCAGCACTTTGCACTTTGCACCCAGCACTTTGCACCCAGCACTTTGCACCCAGCACTTTGCCCCAGCCCTGGCACTTTGCATCCAGCACTTTGCACCCAGCATTCAGCACTTTCCACCAGCACTTTGCACTTTGCACCCAGCCCTGGCACTTTGCACCCAGCACTTTGCACCCAGCCCTGGCACTTTGCACCCAGCACTGGCACTTTGCACCCAGCACTTTGCACTGTGCCCCTGCACCCAGTCTCTAACTCTGCCCTGCACCCAGCCCTGCCCCCACATTCTGCCCTGCCCCCACACTCACACTCTGCCCTGCACCCACTCTGCCCTGCACCCACACTCACACCCTGCCCTGCATCCCCACCCCCACTCTGCCCTGCACCCAGTCTCCCACTCTGCTCTGCACCCACACTCACACCCTGCATCCCCACCCCCACTCTGCCCTGCACCCAGTCTCCTGCCCTGCACCCCCCACCCCCACTCTGCCCTGCACCCCCACCCCCACTCTGCCCTGCACCCCCACCCCCACTCTGCCCTGCACCCACACTCACGAACCGCTCTGTGCGAATGGAGCCACTCGCACAGAGCGAACCGCTCTGTGCGAATGGAGCCACTCGCACAGAGCGAACCGCTCTGTGCGAATGGAGCCACTCGCACAGAGCGAACCGCTCTGTGCGAATGGAGCCACTCGCACAGAGCGAACCGCTCTGTGCGAGTGGCTCCATTCGCACAGAGCGATTCGCTCTGTGCGAGTGGCTCTGTGCGATCCGTGCACATAGACATGAAGAATACTTACCTCCGGAACGCGTCACATCCGTCACGTAGCTAAAAGAAGGCGGAGACTGCAGAGCGTGTAGCAGAAGCGGGGAACGCTCGCGGAGGTAAGTAAAAGGAGCCGAGTGCTCCAACAACGAATTGATCACTCGATTAATCGATAACGGAAATCGTTATCGATGATTTCCGTTATCGATTATTATCGATTTTATCGATTCGTTGTTTCAGCTCTATCGCCGACAGACAAAATGTTTTAAAAACGGATTCCCAAAGCACAATACAAGCCAGTCCATCCATAGACGCGCACAACTTGCCGACAGACCGGCCCCTGTCCGGCCCATCTAGTCTCCACATTTCTCCTGCTTAATCAGTCGTTGGTTTCGTCTTAGATTCACGAGCCATTTGCCTATCCCATGCATGTTTAAATCCCCTTTCTGTGTGCCCTCTACCACTTCTGCTGGGAGGCTGTTCCACTTATCTACCACCCTCTCAGCAAAGCAAAACAAAAACTTTCTTCCATTCCATCTAAGCATCTAGTGTTAAACTTCCCTCCTGTCTGTTCTCAAATAGCTTAATGTCTCTCTCTCTTCTCTTCCCTAAACCCGACATATTGAGACCCCTCAGTCTTTCCTGATTCATTCTAGATTCTTCTAGATAAAGTTGCGTAAGAAACTTTATTCTTGAACAACTGAGTTTTTAGCCCAATATTCTCCAACATTTTATTTTTTTTGCCTTTGGTCCAAGACAAGTAAAATCCTAACAACCACCACCACAAATGTGTTTAGCTCTGGGGGGGGCAAGTCTGAGCCAAAGGAACAGAAGCCCAGAAACGCTGAGAACGGCGAATTTATAGAGTGCTTTATCCGGTAAGGGGCGCGCGCCCCGCTCCGTTCCGTTCAATCTGAGTGCTTCTAAAGAACAGACCCCTTTCTCGCCCAGCAGTTTTTTCTCGTCGGATACCCCACAATGTGTTTTGTTACGGAAACGAGCCAGAGATTTCTTGCGCAGGCAGGTAATTAGTTCCAACCGGGGTAAAAGTATAACGTAGCACGGAACCCTTAAGCCCTTTTGGAAATAACTGAGCCGGGGGCCCGGAGCGTCCGCCCAGCAGCTGCTCTCACATGTGCTGCCGCCAATCATTCACGATCGCCGTCGCACATTCCAAACTTTACTAATTAATCTCCAATCGCTTTACCCCAAAATGGCCTTAAACTAATTGGTTACTTTTGTTAAATAAGTTATATTTTCTGTGTTTTTTTTATTTTTATATTTTATTTTTTTTACTGCCAGCACCAAATTTTTTTGCAAACTCGTATTTATCTCTGCCGATTAATAATTAGTATTTAAATGGGGGAACAAATTCAGTTGTAACGTATAATACACTCCTCAATGGGAAACCAATATATATGAAAAAAAAAGTTCAGGCTTCTAGATATAAATAAATTAGCATGAAAAAAACATTTATAGTTTTTCATGGCAACTGCCCCATAATTAATATGAATGAATATTTATTTTTATTTTGTTTATTTTTTTAGAGAAAAGTTGTCTTATTACCATATCAACCAACAGAATCATCCAATCGACATCCTATTCGGATCATTTGGTCCAATCGCCACGCCGTTTCGTTGCTTCGGTCCAATCGCCGCGCAGTTTCATTGCTTCGGTCCAATCGCCACGCCGTTTCGTTGCTTCGGTCCAATCGCCACGCCGTTTCGTTGCTTCGGTCCAATCGCCACGCCGTTTCGTTGCTTCGGTCCAATCGCCACGCCGTTTCTTTGCTTCTGTCCAATCGCCACGCCGTTCCATTGCTTCGGTCCAATCGCCACGCCGTTCCGTTGCTTCGGTCCAATCGCCACGCCGTTCCGTTGCTTCGGTCCAATCGCCACGCCGTTCCGTTGCTTCTGTCCAATCGCCACGCCGTTTCTTTGCTTCGGTCCAATCGCCACGCTGTTTCGTTGCTTCGGTCCAATCGCCGCGCCGTTTCGTTGCATCGTTCCAATCGCCACGCCGTTTCGTTGCTTCGGTCCAATCACCACGCCGTTTCGTTGGATCGTTCCAATCGCCACACCGTTTCGTTGCTTCGGTCCAATCGCCGCGCAGTTTCGTTGCTTCGGTCCAATCACCACGCCGTTTCGTTGCTTCGGTCCAATCGCCACGCCGTTTCGTTGCTTCGGTCCAATCGCCACGCCGTTTCGTTGCTTCGGTCCAATCGCCGCGCAGTTTCGTTGCTTCGGTCCAATCACCACGCCGTTTCGTTGCATCGTTCCAATCGCCACACCGTTTCCTTGCTTTGGTCCAATCGCCGCGCCGTTTCGTTGCATCGTTCCAATCGCCACGCCGTTTCATTGCTCCGATCCAATCGCCTTGCTGTTTCGTTGCTCCAGTCCAATCGCCTTGCTGTTTCGTTGCTACGGTCCAATCGCCGCACGGTTTCGTTGTTTTTGTCCGATCACCACTTTTTGTACATAACCTCAAAAGTAGATTTAGGCCCTCAAGGAATGGAAGGAAGATATGTAGGTTGGATCGTGCCAAGAATCTGGTCATGTAACCAGAGACCCAAAAGCAAAAACCCAGGGAGTTCCCAGTCCAGACCCCCTGCAGATTCTAATAAGGACTCACTTTCCAACATGCGTAGCCCTGAGTTCAACGACCCCTTCAAACCCTGTGCCCCCTTCAGAAGAAAAATAATATTCAGGTTTACATTTTAGGGTTTTGAATGACTGCGCTCAAGAACCCAAAACAGACCAAAGTTTACGGATGTTCCTGCTTTAACACAGGTAAGTTAATCAGTTTCTCAGAAAGCATTTGTCCTACTTACATTCACTAAGAACCACAAGTGTGCACAGTGCTGAACATACCGGTAACATATCATGTAGGTTACTAATTCCCTGAATATGTTATTTTATATATAAAAAATTTAAAGAAACAACAAACTGCAAAAATGAGGGTGGCACAGGGAACGGTGAGCAGTCCAGCGTGGGGGTTAACGGGACAGCTCATGGTCCCCGACACCCCCAGTAAAGAAGAAATCATCTTAAAATCTCAAATCTACCCTCTTCCTTCGTGGTTCAATGAATCATTCCACTGTTGGTTGCTTGAAGTAGCCAATCAGGTGGAGGAAAGCGCTGGAGGGTTGAAAACCCTTATGAGCAGTAGGGTATGAACAGGCCACCACCTCAAGCATTCGCTGAGCCAGCATTGGCGCCGACTGCAGGCGAGTATATGCCGAAAAAGGAAATGCATTCGGGCAAATGCATCTTCTATACAGCATATTGGTGGGGGGGGGGGGGGGTTGTAAAAGGGCAAATGTAAATGGAGACCACAAAAAGTTTATGGGCATCTATCATATGTATGTAAGTGTATATGATGGCCGGAGCGTCCCTTTACGGTGTAATTAGGTAAAAAAAAACAAAAATTAAGCACTCAACACAAGATAAGTTAAAAGGCTGTGTTTTTTTTACACGAGTGGCAGCCATGTTTGGAGCGTTACTATGTGTCTGGAACACATCGCTCCCCGCTTGTCTCCGATACACTTGTGCTGCTGTTCCACTGAAGAACCTTCATCCGCGACCTCTGCCGTGACCTCCGAGGCAGTTATGCAGTTTACTGGGTGGGGGGTAAATCCTCCCCGGACAAGTCGAACCTGTTCTTTTTGGCATCGAGCCCTCTAGCCAAATACACGGATGGAGCAACAGCTCTCGAACAGTAGCGAAGCTTAGCATGCAACCAAACATCAGCGTGCTTTCAAAATATTCAAAAAGGGTTTGAATAAACAAAGCTTTATCAATATTACATCACGGCCTTTCGGCGGCTTAGCAAAAGCAGGTACTTGAGAACATAATCAGGGGAGATTTTTTTCACCGTAGGGTATTTGGTTTTCCATAGTATGACAAGCAATTTATTTTTTTCATTGTAATGCGGCTCTCGAACCAAAGTTATGCTTACTGCTAGCAAACAATGTCTAGGGTGTGGGCCAAACGGGGCAAGAAGAAGCAGACAAAGCAATAGAATTATTACAAAAGAAAAAAAAGACGTTCCCTAAGACACCAGCTGCAGGGTAATAAGGAGGTGGGGGCCGATCGGAGAAGAAGAATTCTAAACTGCTTACATGTAGTTTGGATCTGGTGGCTTGGAAGCCAGTGGTTGAACCATGTAGACCGTGAGCCACTTTAGGACGGTGGATTCCCATCAATACATGTTTTAAACAGTTCAAAAATAAACTGCAAGAACAGATCGATGCGGATCAAGGTAGACACGGTTCTACAGAACGCTGACGTTCGTTAAATGTTACTCAGGATAAAAGCCGACGGGGGCCAGGATTAAAGCTGCAAAGAGAGCCGAGCAAAAAGGGAGATCAAGAGGATGAGGAGTTACCAGTCATTAGAGCAATAAGGAACACATTAACATGGAGGACCAGGTCCTTCTAAGACAGGCCGGTGGCATTCTTGTCAAGCTAAAAAGCCCATACGAGAGAGATTTTGTCACTGGGACCCTGTCCTCTAAGCTGGTTGAAGGTACTTAACGGACGGAATAACTGGGGATGGACAAACTCAATCGGCCAAGTAGCCGTTGCTTAGAAGATTTTACTGCTGGAAGCTAACTTTGTCCATCATCTTATTTAGGCATCTACAGATGCCTTCTTTAACGGCTCCTTCAAAAAAAATAATAATAATATGGCCTCTAATATTCCCAATGTATACATCACTGAATCATGTCATACCTCGAAGGAGCTGCCATCATACCAACACCACCCAAAACCATAAGTTGAGAGAAGAAGCCTTCTAACGGTAAATACAAGCCAATGGAAAAAAAAATTAAAAAAAATCAAACTTTCCGCTATTCCTAAAATTATTATTTTCAGTGGTAGGAACCCTTTCATTTGATATGCCAAGTGCCATTGCTTTTAGTAGAACCCCACAAGTTCCGAGACTCCGCCCACCTACACGCCTCTAAGCACGATGAAGACCCCGCCCATGACCCGCCTACAAGGGCTTTCATTAATTTCAGGCAAGAGGACCGCAGTTTTAAAGACCATGTAAGAGAACTCTTCGCCATCTGCCCCGATGGTTTCTATCCTAGGGGGCAAGGCTTCCATTGTACCCTCCGACAAGGTTAAAGTGCGTTTGTGAATAAAAAAATGACACAGTGGCACTGCAGCGCATAAAACAAATTTATCACCCAATCCCTTCCGGTCACTACCGCGCAGATGGTACGCAGCCTTTCCTTCAATGGTTTCATTTTACACTTTGCCATATGGCAGCCCTATACCGGGGTCACTTACGCCTTCTGTGCCTTTTCTCCTTCGTCTTCTGAAACCTAAACACCAGCGTCTTTCACAAATGATAGTTTTTTTTGCTTAGAAAGAAACAGTAGCAGGCAGGGCACACAGGGATGGGTTTGTTGTATGACGGAACAAAAAAAAAAGATGAAAATAAAGGAAAGCGATACTGTCTCAGAACAAAGAATTGTTTGGGATGAAACAGATTGCCGGCAAGAGATCAGAGCAAAGTATCAAAGCACAAGGAGGCCATTCTTATCCATACAAAGTCCGTGCGAACCTCAGAAAAAGACCTCATGTATGTTTAAAGCAACGTTACAGAAAGCCGAGTAAGTATCCCCTGTTGAATAATCAGCGGCATCATATTCCATTCACAGGTAAAGGTGCGGTGCCAGCTGAATAAAACACTACGTCAATAATAATAATAATAAATACACTAGGACGCAAAATAAAGCATTACGTCATAAATACATACAAAAGACGCAGACGTGCCACGGAACCGAGAAAAAAAAACACACGCGGTTAAAACTATAAATGTAAAAGGTTCTGAATAAAATTTAAAAAAAGGAAAAAAAATAATAAAAAAAAATAAAAAATAGGAAAAAAATATTAAAAAAATTTAAAAAATAAATAAAAAAATTTCACATTACAGGAGTAGAAGAATCGGACCCGAAAAGGAACTCAGCCGCTTAATGATCAGTATATTATGCTAGCAGAATGGCCGCACACATCAGAGGAAAAACAGGTATATTGTATATTATATGTTTGTTGACACGCTGCGATATTTAAACTATTTTGCTGGGAAAGCAGGTTTTTATAGCGTCGCTTAATCACAAGGCAAGAAGTTCAAAAGCCTTTCACTCCAGCGCCGTACATCTATTCGGATTCTGTTTGCGCAACGTATGGGTCATCTACATTCAAATGACACACGAAGCTTCAAATGAAAGTGTAAAGGTTTAAAATTCCAGAAAATTAAAATAATGACGGTTCCAAAGGCCGACAATTACGGAGGGGGGGGGTGAATCTACCAAAAAAATATGTATTTCTCAACACATCAAAGGGTAGGAAATACATTTTCTGTCTCAATAACGAACATTATATCGGGTTTTATTTTATTTATTTTATTTAATTTTGCCATCGTAGAGCTTCTGGTTAACGTCTAACATTATGCCGGCTGAACGTTATGTTTTTATTTCTACCTGTTCGTCTATTTAAAGTAATTTAGGAAAATTGCGTCTGGCAGATGCCGAGGCTTCGAGGCAGCGAGATAAATCTTTCAGGCGATCCGGGGGAAACCTCTGCTGTATCTGGAAACGCTTTACATCTGCAGCTATTAAACGGCGTGAAGAAAAAAAAACAAGGTTCTGCCGAGCTCGGCTGCCATGTTTATGTGAGCGTGCCATGACCGGGGTCTGGATTTCTATTCTGGGACGACGTGCCCCCTTCGTAATAACTTTCAGTACATTCAGAACACCTTCTACGCATGGAGGTCAGCTACAGACGCTAAATCATCACCTCGGTAGACAAAATAAGTAAAGTCTTTTCCTAAAGGAACATGCAAGATGCTTTTTTTTTTTTTTTTTAATATATATTTTTTTTATTTATTTTTTTAAGTATCTTATTCAGATCCTCTCGTATAGCACTTCCACCGACCTACTATAGCCCCCGGACGCATCATATGTGCCACTTACGTCCATTCAAAGGCTTGCGAGACTCTGAACTGCAAGCCAATATACTGAGGCGCGTAGGCGCGGGTCATGTGATTCACGCAGCGTCACGTGACCTCGCCGCCGAGGAGCGGTCTTCACGAAGAGTACGCTGCATAACGCAGCGCGAGCCCCCGCAGTCCTGCCTATCAGTCTGCGCTCCTCTGTTCAAACAGGGGCAAATCTTTGTGGACTACAAGTCCCATGACTCTCAGGCTGGCCGCATCACGTCACATGATGCACGCGCGGTATTCAGACCCACAACATCTGTGACGGCAGAAGGACGCCAGCTATGGGCTCCATTGTTAAATGGACTTCAGACCATCCCTTTACGTGCATTAATGGGAATATTCTGTACGCTTTACACCATCCCGTAACCGTACGACGTACAGATACGTCAGACTCACCATTTTGATGCCGGTGGAGAACGTAACGGTCTTTAACGGCCTGGGTTTTTCCATCTGAAGTTCTAGTTGGGCGGATTTGCCTTTGTGTTGAGCCAAGAGAATAGATGCTGGGAGGTGGGACGTCTCCTGAATCATTAAAGAGTTAAAAAAACGTAAGAGAAGGAAGATTAAAAATGCTAACACTATAAATGCTCAGTAAACAGTAATAAAAGCTGGATAATGTAAAAAAAATACATTTAGAACAAATTAAAAACTATTAACCCCTTAAGGACAATGGGCGGTCCCTAAACCCATTGAAAACAATGCAATTTAAGCCCATACATGTAAGAGCTTTGTCATTAAGGGGTTAAATCTCACCTGCAGGCGTTTAGAAGCTCTGCCCCTTCTCTCTGTATAACGGATCTATTGTTATCTGGGGGTATTGAGTTTTTTCCCCTATTCTTTTTAGATTCAAGATAAAGAGAGAAAACAGAAATGTTTAATAGCAATCAGAATTATTGATCTCTGAATTTCATTAAATAAAATTAACCCTGTCCGCTAAAACCATAATCAGTTCTTGGTCTTGTCTCGTGCTGAGAGTGGTCATACATAGAACAGCCTCCCAGCAGAAGTGGTAGAGGGTAATACAGTGAGGGTATTAAATGCATGGGATGGCATACGGCTCCTGAATCTAAGACGAGACCGACGACTGATTACGGTTTGAGTCTTTACAGCAGGAGAAACGGGCAGACTAGATAGATTCTATACTACGCAGAGCTCCACTACTTATGCTCTATTTTTGTTTCTTCTTCATGGAGCCTGTGCTGCCTCCCTTCCTACCGCATCGCATGTTTTATAAACCTGGCTACTACAGGAGATTTTTAGTCCTCTTAAACAATAATTTCTTTTTTCGGGAGACAAATCACTTTTAGGAAGAAACTGGATAATCGGATGAAAGCTTGGTGCTTCCAAACTCGACGCAGATCAATAATTTTAATAAAGCGGGTGGCGTAAAGCGCCGCTGAGCCCTGCAAACCGGAGAGGGTATCGGTTACAGTTTATAAAAGGGATTCGGCCAAACGCAATTAAAAAGGGATTTTAACCATTCCGACAAAACTCAAACAATAATAAACTGTCGGCATCTCACAAAGAAGAGCTGTGTTTCCCGGACCCCACTTAATTTAAGAAGGTGATGGCTGGGAGTTCTCAGGGTTTGGCCCCGAATTTCAGGGTGAAGGGGCAGATTCTAGGGGTCATACAGTCTGACTCTTTCCTTTCTCCCTCTGCTGGGATCATATATAAGACCCCCAGTTGGTGCTTTTGCTCCCAGTATGTTATGATTGATATTCCTGCTTGAATGCAGGTGACTAAATCAAGTCTATCTTTAAATAATGACAAGTCAAGGTTTCCATGACGACCGGTATTAGAGGCATTTGGGAAACGCATTTGGCGAGTCACTACAGAGAATCTTTACGATGGGCATTGCCGACTGTAAAATGGGTTCAATTATTGCCTGAGATTTAAGTTAAAATCCAGTAATGTAAGGAAACTTTATTAAGAGGGTGGTAGATAAGTGGCAAAGCCTCCCAGCAGAAGTGGTATTGGGTAACACAGGGGGGGTATTTAAACATGCCAACAGACCAACGACTGATTAAGGTTTGAGTCTTTACAGCAGGAGCAACAGGCAGACTAGACGGGGGCCGAATGGGACCGATCTGCCGGCAGGTTCTATGTTACCCATATTCCAAGAATATTTATTTCATGCCAAGGCCATAAACATTCCATTGCAAACTTCAAAGGTAAGGGCTGGAAATACGTTTTATTGAACCTTTTTTTAATGGCTGGAGTATAAAAGCATCTTATTACCTACTTGATATAACCCCCTATAGTAAAACCACACATACCAAGTTGCTTTGAGGTTGAAAGCAGAAAAAAGGAGCATTTTCAACCTTAAAATTAAAAGATCAGGTAAATAAAACCCAAACCTCGTTTACGTGGCGGCACTTTTTATAAAGAACTAGTTTTACGTGTTTCGGAGCATTATTAACGAAAGCGAGCAGATTGAAGGGTTTTTTTTTGTTTTTTTTTATTGGCAGTGACCACCGGCAGAGGACGCAGGGATGGATCCGCTTTCACAAGACCTTCATTCTCCTAGCCCGGTAATGCGCAGAGGATATTTATACGGTACAGCGGAGCCCAGTGGAACGGGTAATTGGGAAATGGAGAGAACCGCAAACAGAAGAAATGGTCTGTGAACTATTTTTATTGTGTAAATAAATGATCTGCCTGCCCGGTAGCTAATGCACCTTAAATCAATTAAAACGCTAGAAAAATGCAATGGTCTAACGTAATAGCACCTTGTGAGCCGCTTTTTCCCCATTCAAATGATTTTCTAAATATACACCCGCTGAAAGATAATCATGAGCTTTAAACCAAACGAGCTTAGCTGACCATTCCCATTACATTATATATATGTTATAATATAAATATATATATTTATATATATATAAATATATATATATTTTAATATATATAAATATATATATATTTTAATATATATAAATATATATATTTTAATATATATAAATATATATATATATATATATATATATATATATTATAATATAAATATATATATATATGATACAAGCTCCATGGATCCAATAGTATTTATTGTTTTTTTTGTAGCGCCATCATATTCCGCAGCGCTGTTGTTGAAGGATTTGAATAGGATAGAGGAAGCTTACGAATGCTACACGGAATAGCCCTTTGCCTAGCTTTTCTACCCCATTACTGGGGTATATGCAATGCCTGACCAATTCTGGTTTGAATATTCTTTCCCCGGGTACTGCATAGAATGAAAAAGGATAATATGTAAACCGAAGGGTGGGCATTATCAATAAATATAAAATGTGTTTAAGTTACCCCTTATTTATTCAGATTTGTAAGCTATTTAGTATTTGTATACATTTTGACATAATATGAAAAAAACAAAATGCTAAAAATAAAAACCTGTGACTTTCAATGTCAGTGCTTTGTACAGCGCTTCAGAATAGGTTGGCGCTATACGGATCAATTAACACTAAGGAGCAGTCGTGTGGCCGGGAGACGTACCAGCTGATCCAGAAGCTCCTGCTTGTTCTTTCGCTTCAACATCTGCTGGAGCTGTTCTTCTTTCTGCAGATGGAGCCTCCTTTGTTCGTTCTCCTGCTTCTCGATTTCCAAAGCCTCCTCCAATTCCTCCTGTTCTCTGGTCTAGGAAAATCAAAAGTACAGGAACATTCTACGGTCTGCTTGCACAGTAACAAAAAGTACGGCCGCGACGCTCATAGCACGCTGAAAAACACCCCGTGTACCTGCCGGAAGGACCTTGCCCACCCTGAAGGACCCAAGACACGTTTCAAGAGTTCATGTATGACATACTCCCCCTCCTGTGCGGCAGATCGTGGGGCAACTTAAGGCCTAGGCTTACTGATGTTCTGCCCTGGTTTTGACTACCATTTTTTTTAATGAAAAGCAGGACCAAAAATATAATTTAGTCTCCTCTGCACAAATAAGACCATCGCCACTCTTATTGATTGTGCGGTATAATGGAAACACCCTATCGATCGAGGTAGGAACATTCCGTCACGGATAAGCAACTTCCGTCATCCCAGCTCTGGTGAACTACAGCGTACACAGACTGGATAAGCATGATGGGGGCCGGGGGCCACAAAGCTGGGAAAGTCAGAGGCATCCTGTTCCGTTGGAATGAATGAACCGCAAAGGAAGATTACGTGTAACATCTACTCATAAAAGGGCCGATTGATACTGTAACACAGGGTACATTTTTCGGAGCCATTACTATCTGGCTCCTGGGATCTATCCAGCTATGCTGTGATAACATTATTAAATGAATAATTAAAAGGGACAATTTATTATTACAGGGACTATTCCGCTATGTGTTAAAACTGCACATGATGGCGTGAGTGTCCCTTTAACATACATGATCAAGAGCTGCGTTTCTGCGCTATGTTGCCGGGGCTTGATGCTGTGGATCGGCGAGGGCCACTTCCCCGTCTGGCTTCGCACACAGTTTGTACACAAAATAAAGTATCTGGTTTCGCTAGATGAGGTCGCAGCTTGTTACCAGTGCGGGTCAGTAACCGGAGAGCTTGTTTGTTCTTACAACACACATCATGTCACACCCTGTGCAAGTTACTGGAACAATACGCACCTAACTCACAGCTTTACCCCGCAGACACACAACCCCTGGGGTCACGGCACCAGCCCCAAGCGCTACTCACCAGCAGGGACACACTCACCATTTTGATTTTGTTCCTTTGGATGGTATCTTTGTTCTCCTTTTGGTACGATTCTATTTTTCGGCGAGTCAACTCAAGATCCACATTATTGGTCAAGTTGTATACTGCAGAGAAGGGGTACACATGGCAAGGATAAGACGATCAAAGAGTTAAAAGAATGCTATACGACTTTAATGACAGGGGAGAGATAACTTAACAGGGGAGAATAATTGCGCAAGTTGTGATGTAAGGAAGTTAAGACGGCTGTTCCCATGGCATACACGGGGTTAGTTATCGTGCACAACTGAAATAAGTAGGATTTGGGAAAAGCAACAAAAAATCCTCTTTACACGGCATCTGCTTTTCTCAAAGGAATAACACTTGGCGGATTAGAAACTTTGCCCATCATGAAATAGTTTCACTGCTAGTTGGGTATAGCGTGGGTTCTATCGCACTCACCGATTTCTTCAATTTCTTCCAGGAAGTTATTGTAGTCTCTCAGCGACGGGAAGTCTTCCTCGCGTTTATTATATCTACAGAATTGAAGGGGGGGAAAAAAAAAATATATATTATAAATACTTCATTTTTATTTGTGCAATATTACAACATGGATCAGACCGCTGTGTCCGTGCGCAAATTTGACTACAATGCCCATTGTCACAAATGGGCCTTGTAGTCTAACCACAGACCATGGAGATTAAATTCTCTAGCCGGCCCTCGCCACGAGACATATGTAGACACAGATCTTCAGGCTGACAGGCCCTGGTTGATTGTCGCAGGTTTCAGTGTAACGGTTCAAGCTGTATTTGTTAACGTATCCTTCTAAATGATACATTCTGCTGAACATGCTTTTGGGGAAAAAAACAATAATATTTGACCTACAATAAAATGTAGCATATTCTACCCTGTGTGTGATGAAGAACATTTCCCATATGCCATTATAGTGTAAAAAAAAGAAATAAGATAAAAACTCACATTTTTAGAATTTTCTTCCGAATCTCCACTTCTTTGTCGATGGTGGGGTCTTCAAAGAGTTGGACCTTAAAGTTGCTCTTCCTCAGAGGCGTATTGCACTCCTGACAGGTGCCGGACCCCCTCGCAAACAGGAGCTCCACGCAGCTTTCACATCTGCAAACCAAGAGAGCTCTATCAGATGCCGTGAAACAGATAATCCCCTAATACCTGAGAGTTTGGGGATAAACCATTACTATACACAATTTGGATCATACACACTACCGCTTGGGGTCACTTAGAAATGTTCTTGTTTTTGAAAGAAACGCACATTTTGTCCATTAAAACAACATGAAATTAATGTGAAATCCAGCGCAGAGGGGGTTCATTTTGTAGATGACTGTTGTAGCCAGAAACTGCTGATTTTTAATGGAATCTCTTCATAGGAATACAGAGGCCCTTTATCACTTCCATCACTCCTGTGTTCCAACGGCCCTTTATCACTTCCATCACTCCTGTGTTCCAACGGCCCTTTATCACTCCCATCACTCCTGTGTTCCAATGGCACTTTATCACTCCCATGTTCCAATGGCCCTTTATCACTCCCATCACTCCCATCACTCCCGTGTCCCAATGGCCCTTTATCACTCCCATCACTCCTGTGTTCCAACAGCCCTTTATCACTCCCATCACTCCTGTGTTCCAACGGCCCTTTATCACTCCCATCACTCCTGTGTTCCAGCGGCCCTTTATCACTCCCATCACTCCTGTGTCCCAACGGCCCTTTATCACTCCCATCACTCCTGTGTTCCAACGGCCCTTTATCACTCCCATCACTCCTGTGCTCCAATGGCACTTTATCACTCCCATCACTCCTGTGTTCCAATGGCCCTTTATCACTCCCATCACTCCCTTGTCCCAATGGCCCTTTATCACTCCCATCACTCCTGTGTTCCAACGGCCCTTTATCACTCCCATCACTCCTGTGTTCCAACGGCCCTTTATCACTCCCACCACTCCTGTGTTCCAGCGGCCCTTTATCACTCCCATCACTCCTGTGTCCCAACGGCCCTTTATCACTCCCATCACTCCTGTGTTCCAACGGCCCTTTATCACTCCCATGCTCCAATGGCACTTTATCACTCCCATCACTCCTGTGTTCCAATGGCCCTTTATCACTCCCATCACTCCTGTGTTCCAATGGCCCTTTATCACTCCCATCACTCCCGTGTCCCAATGGCCCTTTATCACTCCCATCACTCCTGTGTTCCAACGGCCCTTTATCACTCCCATCACTCCTGTGTTCCAACGGCCCTTTATCACTCCCATCACTCCTGTGTTCCAGCGGCCCTTTATCACTCCCATCACTCCTGTGTCCCAACGGCCCTTTATCACTCCCATCACTCCTGTGTTCCAACGGCCCTTTATCACTCCCATGCTCCAATGGCACTTTATCACTCCCATCACTCCCATGCTCCAATGGCACTTTATCACTCCCATCACTCCTGTGTTCCAATGGCCCTTTATCACTCCCATCACTCCCGTGTCCCAATGGCCCTTTATCACTCCCATCACTCCTGTGTTCCAACGGCCCTTTATCACTCCCATCACTCCTGTGTTCCAACGGCCCTTTATCACTCCCATCACTCCTGTGTTCCAGCGGCCCTTTATCACTCCCATCACTCCTGTGTCCCAACGGCCCTTTATCACTCCCATCACTCCTGTGAGAAAATCATTACATCATAGTTTATGCACTGGGGCAAAACCTGCATATTTTGTTAGATTAAATTATTACAATAATTACCATTCTTCTTCGTTAAAAGGCCTTTTTTTAAGCCTTTCCCCATGCGGAAAAAATGGGTATTTAAGGTATAGATTGTACGTTTTTCTGTGAATACGGTTTTGTTTTATTCCTGGCAGAGCTATAAACATAAAGCTTGAGACCTATAAAAAGGAGAATATTAAGGAGTTAAAAATAGCTTCTGAAACTAAAAATCCCCTTTCAGATGAATATGGAAAATTTATGCATTTTCCTTTGATCCACCAAACACTTTTTCACCGGTTCATACGGAAATAATCTGGATTTGTCAATTAAATTCTTTTGTTTTCTTTTTTTATTTCATAAAAGGCTATTTTGGGGATTATTCAGGAATAGAAACCAGAGAAAGCCAAGAAAGAGCAAAGATCAGCGCAAAATGAGAACAATAAGGAAAATGAAGGAAAGTTTCCATATAAGCATCGAAGTGATGTTTTCTGGGGGGGGGGCTTCAGGTAGATCCCCCACTTATTATCTGGGACTCAAAGACCCGGCCGCGCTAAACGTAGCCGCTGACGATAGGAAGAATCGGCTCTCGATTGTTTTTCGCGGGAGCTTTAAGATGACTCACGTTCTTTTTCAAAGGTTGTATATGGAAAAAAAAAGTTAATAATATGCGAGTGCGGCATGCGCGGCCAGACCGGTCTCGGCTCGCCTAATAGCCTCGGAAGAAGCCTCAACGATATTTCTACAACGGAACTAATGGAAGCGGCTAAAAAACATAAAAGCCTCCAAGCACCACATGCTAAGGATTTTATGCTCCAATCTCCAGTAGAGACGTCGGCAGATAAATTCTTTTAAAACTAAAAATGATTCGATCTGATGTAGTGCCGTCGAGAAATCGGCATCCGGGTGCAGAAATAAAGCCAATGGGCTTGAAACATATTTTTATACGTAGCGATATGTTGTGTTTTAAAGCTTTAAAACTAGAGGGTCTGAGGCTTAGAAGCTAATGTAGGGAAGCTTTAATTTACTGAGAACCGGAACAGCCTCCCAGCAGAGGTGGTAGAGGGTAACACAGCAAGGGTATTAAACATGCATGGGATAGGAATACGGCTCCTGAATCTAAGACGACAACAACGACTGATTAAGGTTTGAGTCTTAACAGGGAGACTAGACGGGGGCCGAATGGGGCCGATCTGTGTAATGACTGCATAGGACAGCTGTCCACGCACTAATTCTCTGTAAATTCATATTACTCAATTCAATTGTGTGCATTTTTTTTGGGGGGGGGGGTTATTATATTTAGTAACAGGATGAGTAATATTTTCACAGGGGCGAGTCCGATTATATATATTAAATTAAGCCGATAACCCTTAAAATCCACCTCCGACGAGGCATCATCTGTTTGCATACGATGCAGGAGAGCGAAGGTATTAAAGCCCAGTATTTATTAAGCCAAACGGTTTCACTTTAAGACAGAACTAAAGGAGCGAGAGAGGAAAAAAAAAAAAGCGAGTCAAACAGGAAGGAGCGGGACGGGTTATGGATTATAAAAGCAAACTTTATCAACAGCCATTAAAGGATTTACATGGATCTCTTACATAATAACTTAACAAATACCATCCCTGCCCTAGAAAGGGAATGCATTTTTTTCTCATATAGTTAAGGAAAACAGACAACGCCATAGCTTCTGGACAAAGAAAAAATATTTACACTGTATCAGTGATGAAGTCTTTTTTTCCGCTGTCTTTATAGTTGTTCTTTTTTTTCCTCTGGATGTCTTGGCAGACATCGCTATCCCTTCTTTGTTTCCACATTAGATGGGAGATCTGCAGAATCAATAATACCGCGCGAGACGTGGGCCTTGCAGAGAGGGCTGGATTTAAAAGATATAAACCCCCTACGCAGGGTATCTTGGGACATTCATCCCTAAACACTTAATCATAATTTGCTTTAAAAGTAAAAAAAGAAGGATGATCTTTTTTAACTCTATAAAGTGAACCTACCAGCCCCCCCCCACCAACCCTGGTGATGAATGTTTCTTGATATGCATGGGGTCTGTTTTGGTGCCCAGGTAATCCCTGATAACCACCTACCCTGGTCCCATTATTTACCCCACCAGGGAAAATGTCTGGTGGGGTAAAAATAATCCAGTTGTGGGTCAAAATCCTTTGCCAACAGACAAGGATCATACATCCTCACTGACGTCTACATATAAGTAAATCTTACGGACAATAACCATAAAAAGCCTAAAAAGTTAGGGGAAAAAATGTAAAAGCGGAAACCTTCGGTCCACATTAGCAGATCTGCTAAAACACTTCAGTAAATGTCTTATTTCCGTAAATTATAACATAACATTTCTTGAGCGATATCCGCCAGGAATGGGAGCTGAAACATCACTGGACACACGAGGAGGTGTCAACACGTCAAGACAGCTGGCCGGTACCCCAAAAAGGGGTGAAATCACAAACACGGGCACGAGAAGAAGGTACATGCCAGGTTCTGCCCTCTGTTGGACACAAAAGTTCTGCTATCCTCCCGTTTGGTTCATGCTTGTGTTGTACGAGCGCTTTTAGGTGAAAAAAACGATAATTCCACAAAACGCGTCGGTCTTCTGAAGGTAACAAGCTGATAGCGGCAACTTTTAAGATAGAAAAGAGGTAATGCTGCCCAATAGGACGCTATTTATAAGACTGCCACGTGTGTCATCATCGTGCGGCCGGAGTATTTAAACTGGCCCTACAAGTCTATAACAGCCGATCCAAACTCTATCCAGCTACTCCGCTATTCAGGTGCCAGAAGATCTTGGACATTAAAATCCAACTGGCCCTTTCAGTAGTTTAATACGTCACCATTTCTGTCTATTGTCCAGAAAATCATGTTTCCGCCTAGTCCCCACGTGTTTAAAGCTTTCAAGATTCCTACAAGGAAGCTGCATTTAATATGACTTTACTATATTAAAAAAAAAAACCATGAAAACGGCAGGTTTGGGAAAACATAATTCTAATTTTGGCCAAAAAAATTTAAATTCATAAATATTTTAGGAGTGCTAAAAAGGGCTAGCTGTAGATCCAACAAAAATACATTATTAAAGTAATTTTGATTGCAGGGTTAGAAGTCAAACAAATCAAGTAACTGTGTTTTTTAATATACAATTTTATAAACGATATATAATCAGGCATATCTGTCCATATTTCTTATGTAAGTCTCATGGAACTTTCATTCTTTATCTATAGAAAACTCCTGCTTTATAGAATTTGGTGTTTCTCTCATGATTTTGGTACAGTTTAACCGCATCCCGAAAAAAAGGGCTTCAGGTAGCTGGATGTTCCCAGGTATGATTATGATGAATGTAGTTGGGGCAAAGCCGAGGCTACCGTCTACTAAGGTACACTTATGTCCAACGATCAGCGACAATGACTATTTCCTTTTAGAAACCTAGATAAGAACCATTCGGCCCCTCTGGTCTACCGGTTTCTCCTTGCAAGATCTTCATCTACATTCGTAGCTAATGACCTCGAGCCACAGACCAGCCCTGGCATCCTTCATCAGCTTAACATCTCTTTATACGTTTATTTTCTGCTTTTCTGAAGAGGCTGCCGGTTCAGCTGCTCGACTCTGTCCGCGGACTCAAGAGGAACAGCTGCTTTAAATGATGAGGAGGAATAACCTTGTTGGCTTTATTTGGGAGTCCTCTTACTCAGGGTTACACTATTGCAAAAAGTAAAGTTCTAAAACATAAAATTTTGTCCAAATCCAGACCATAAAACCATTTCACACAAAAAAAAAACATAAAAATGGGACCAAAGTTATAAAACTAGTTAGAAAAAAAAAACATAATATGCATTACAAGCAGCCAACCAGGAAGAAGATGTGAAAAGCAAGTAATGTTTACATTTTTTTTCCTGATCACCTTATAAAATTCATATTTACACACAAAAACGAGGCATTCTACACCCAGCTATAGTATTTCAAATGAATCACAATATTTGCATTATACTTTTTTTCCGCTTTAAATTACTCAGTTTTAGCAAACAGCTAAAAAAAAAAAATCCACAAGCCTTTAACCAATACAGGGGTTTGATCTATTAATCGGGTAAAAGAACCAAGTCAGGTGACCTTACCTGTGTCCCGTATCGGGGGGAGGGGTATTCTCCTGTGGAATTTCATGTCTAATGTTTAATTAGTTCAAGACATCGCAGAAATGCTTTAATCACTGCAGCGCGGCATCAGGTCATCTTTAAGTATTTATATATGTAAATAGGGGACGGTGTAATCACGAAGCAGCAATTACAGGGTCACCGGAGGCACATATGGAACTAGAGAGGAAAGGGTGCCGGCAGCCCTTATACTCTTCACTGACTCGTATGGGTATCACAATCATGGGTTAAACTTTACATTCACAGTGTAACCTCTTGGTTCTATATTAGACTTTTTTTTCCCTTTTGCGTCAATTTTTGTTAATTAACCGAAAGCAGTGATGAGCACACTAGCCAGATCGGACTCAAAATCACATAAATATATCTATCGAACACAATTTTTTTCTTTAATTTTCCAGCGCAAGGTTCAGCGCATCTCATATGACTGATTTATACGTCCATCCCTCCCAATGCGCCCTAAGAAGCACAGATATCACTTCAAATGAAAAGTGAATATTCTGATGTACGTAACCACTGCTTGAAAAACAAAGGAGTTTGGTTTAACTATAAAGTAGTGGGGGGGGGTGCTGTCTCTGAAAAGTGTTCTTATCACCATAGCAACCAACAAACTGGTCCATATCACTATAGCAATCAATGGTAAAAATCCAATCAGCAGGGTCCTTCCCTTGGTTGCTATAGCGATAGGACAACATTTCAAACTGCACCGCAATCACTTTTTACACATAAACCCAACTGTTGGCATTTCTATATAAACACCTCTCAGATATTAAATTAATATAGTATATAAATACACAGCATTTTACATATCCTGGCCTATATATGCATCCATATTCTTTTTCTATAGAAGCTCTGTATATATATATATATATATATATATATATATATATATATATATATATATATATATATATACACACACACACATACATACATACATACATACAAACAGCATTTCTGTTATTTGTACATTTAGATAGACTCCATTCCTGTGGCATTATTTACACAACTGCTTATTTTGTGTGTGTGTGTGTGTGTGTGTGTGTGATATATATATATATATATATATATATATATATATATATATATATATTCTACACACACACACACACTCTTTGTATAGTTGTATGCACATTCCTTTTGCTTCCCCCATGGTGCTGCTGTGCGGGTGTCTATCTGCCCCATGGCCCCTGACACTTACAGCGTGTGGCCGCACACATTGACCATCAGCTTGAGGGACGGGTTGCGGTACTTCGTGGTCTTACATCTCGGGCAGCCCAGGTCGTCCATCCTCCCGGAATCCAACACAATCGCCGCCTGAGCGTCGCAGTCAACACGGGTCCGTCTCCCAACTGTCCCCGACAGGAACCGCACGCCGTGCCCATTGGTTCCGCTTATCAGGGCTGAGATGCAGGACTGGGTGCAGAGAATACTATGCACCAGAATAAACAGCAGACTGGGCAGAAAAATCCAGCCTTATTGCAATAAGAAATGTACATTTATTATTTGTGATTAGCTGGATAAACTATGTCACCCTTAGTTAGGGAAAATTTTATATATATATATTTATATATATATATATATATATATATTATATTTATATATTATTATATAGTTTTTTTTATTATTTGGTACTACTGTTCCTTTTTTGCAAATATATTTCAAAGGTTATTATTATTTCCCAATGCATTTTGGGGCAATTTAAACACACATTATTGGGAGGTTTACTGATGTTACGGGTTCTGTTCTCGCTCCGGGTTAGTGGGGACGTAAGGCGGTGGTATCATTACTCGGGGAGGAATGGTCCGTCCACATTACGTGACAGCGACGTGGGTTTACATCGCATCCGCTTAATAAAAATGCTGGCCTGGCGAGACAGGGATTAGAACGGCCGTCAGGACAGAAGTTTTTCCCAGCCAACTTTTTGGCATCGTTGCCAAAAAGGCACTTATAAAAATTAATAAATGTGTGTGTAAGCATGTGTAAATTAGTGTAAGTGTGTTTACATATGCGCGCCAGAGTGTATGTTGGAGGGAGGCAAGGGGATGTTTTGGCACAGACAAGCTGTTTGGGGGCAATGATGGTACAGACAAGCTGTTTGGGGGCAATGATGGTACAGACAAGCTGTTTGGGGGCAACAATCTCACATATCGCGTAGTGAAGTTAGGAGGTTTCTAGTTACGCCCATGTGCAGACATAGAATTTGTCAGCAGATCGGCCCCATTCGGCCCCCCTTCTAGTTGCCCGTTTCTCCTGATGTAAAAGACTTGAACCTTAATCAGTTGTTGGTCTCGTCTTAGATTCAGGAGCCGTATGTCTATCCCATGCATGGATACAGAAAGAAATCAAGGACAAATAGATGCAAAGAGTGTACAGCGGAGAGGGTGATTTCAGTTTTATATGCTATAGAACAATCACTTGTCACAAAACTCTTGTAACACTTTAGTCGATGGCATCCTGTAAAATATCGTTCCTGACCTTGTGTACACTAAAGCTCATAAAGACGTAAATGTATACATGAAGCGGTACGTATGCGCGGGCGTTATTTTAAGGAGCGGCAAGTCAATTATTTTTGCATTGGATGATGTAACGTAAATTACATTCGCTTTTGACAGCTGTTAAGAACTATGACCTGTGTGACAGCCCCTGGGCTTTGTGCGCTGCGGCCAACCCGTTCCACAAAGGGGGGGATGGTCGGAGAATACAGCCCTAGAGAAAACAGGATTAGCAAGGGCTGCCCTGCCTGCTAGCCTCCGAATGTTTTAGGCTACCACTCCAAACTTAGTTACCTGTGGCTGATAAGATTGTAGCCAAACAAAGTAAAAAAAAAGCACTTGAAAAATTAGAAATACAAAAAAAAAGTCTTCAGCCGAAGAGACCTAGATTGTCTCAAAAGCTTACAATCCATAATACCCAAGTTGGCCAATAAAGTCATCTTTACCAAATTTGTTCTTTTTTCTTTCTAACACCACACAGCTTGAGACGCTTGGGAAGAATGTTTAGATATGTAGGCATACAGACTATTTAAAGTAGTTAAAGCTGTACATAGAAGCATAGAACCCGTCGGCAGATAGGCCCCATTCGGCCCTCTGTCTAGTCTCCTGTTTCTCCTGCTGTAAAGACTCAAACCTTAATCAGTCGTTGGTCTCGTCTTAGATTCAGGAGCCGTATGTCTATCCCATGCATTTTTAATCCCCTCACTGTATTACCCTTTACCACCTCTGCTGGGAGTCTGTTCCACTTATCGACCACCCTCCCAGTAAAGTAAAAAACATTCTTCCATTCCATCTAAGCCTCTAGTTTTAGATTATGACCTCTTGTTGTAACATTTATTTTCTTTTGAAATAAACTTCCCTCTTGTATTTTAATAACAAATATATGTGGCTAACGTGGATACACCCTCCTTGACTATTCTTGTTTCTTTGGATTTGCTGTTCACCGGGATTGGCTATTAAGTCCTCTGGTTTACCCCGTGGGATGTTCTATTGTCTTAAAGAAAGAAGCTCAATCATAAAATTGTACAATCGTTAAAGTTGAAAAAAAGCAGTCCATTACAGTTAAATTGTCCCAAATCCCTTATTAATTGACACAGAAAAGACAAACTTAAACCGCAGCAAATTATCCATGGCTCCGAGCTGGAGATCGGCCACCGCCTGGATAAACTTACTCCATTTCCTAAACTTACGGATAAGTTCCTTGGCTAATAATCTTCTTCTAACATTATTTCCATAAAACCAGAAGCAACATAAAGAGGACAATTTGCTCATCTACATCATTATTTCTTAAAATGTTTAGTAAATAAATATACATTTCAGGCATTTGTTACCTTTTTTTGGAATTATATTACTCAGTTTTGCATTCGGTGTATATGAGCTGATTTAGATTTTTTTCGCTTAAAGGCAGTTTCACGTTACCATTTTAGTAACTAAATGCAGCATTTAGAAACATTATTTCCAGTACTGTTGGATGCCTACATTCTAACCAGAAATAAGTTGTTATTATTATTATTTATTGTTTTCTATAGTTTTGTCAGAACCTTGGAATGCATGAAATGTAAGAAGCAATGTGGAAATTGTAGGCATTATATAAATAAAAGATAATAATAAAATAATAATAATAATTATTATTATTAAAGGCTAAAAATAATATTTTTGCTTAACATACCTATAGCTATTTCTGGCAATATTTTATATTATTCCAAATATACTTAACATGTTTTATAATTGATGTTTTAATATAAATATAATAATAATAATATTTATTATTATTATTATTATTATTATTAAAGGCTTATAATAATAATTTTTGCTTAACATACCTTAAGATATTTCTGGCAATGTTTTATATTATTCCAAATATACTTAACATGTTTTATGATTGATGTTTTAATACAAATAATAATAATAAAAAAATAATAATAATAATAATTAGTATTATTATTATTAAAGGCTAATAATAACAATTTTTGCTTAACATACCTTAAGCTATTTCTGGCAATGTTTTATATTATTCCAAATATACTTAACATGTTTTATGATTGATGGTTTAATACAAATAAAAAAAAAATAATAATAATAATAATAATAATTAGTATTATTATTATTAAAGGCTAATAATAATATTTTTTGCTTAACATACCTTAAGCTATTACTGGCAATGTTTTATATTATTCCAAATATACTTAACATGTTTTATAATTGATGTTTTAGTAATAAAGGTTTCATTTCTTTTCATTTGAATTTATTTTTCCAGGACTGTGCACAGTAGTTTGGAGTTGCCCTGCATTCTTGAAAGCCATTAGTCAAATGAAGCATCCACTTTAGCCTTTAAGCTTCTATTAGGAGACACGTGTTCAAACAGCTATGGGTCTGTTTAGTAAATATATGCTTTTTAAGGCACACACCCCTTAAGCCTTTTTTTGCCAGAGGTATATACGGTGCTTCGCAGCACAAAGGCATTGCACAAGTTGAAAAATATCGTCTAGCGAAACCTCCGCTTCCGTCACTCATTATACTTTTCATTAAAATATTGTATTATTTTTAATAACTAGTGCTTGCTTATTATGGAGGGCAGTCAATGCTTTTGTTTAATAAAGTAACAATTCAGTAAAAGAGAATAGATTAGTGTTATACGAGTACAGGACTGTCTCTTAGATAATAAAATACATTATACTGAAGATTATTTCATTATCAGCACTTACCAGAACAAATAAGGGATTTGGATAGCATTAAATAAACAAATATAAGTAGAATATAAGAGGTACAGCTGTAAGTGCCAAAGGTGCGGAATCCTTTATGGTTATAATAATGGCCAAGTATCGCCATGAAGTGTTCTGCTATGGTATATACCTTTTCCATAGCGATGTCTCATTAGGGCCACCACAAGCTCAGGCTATAAACGGCCACGTCTGTTAAAACATACTTTTCATTTTAGGAACAAAATCTGCATTCTTGACAAATCTGTAATGGCGTGAGTAAGGTCTGCTTATGGGGTTATGGGGGGCTTTATCAAGAATATTTATGGGACTTGGGGTCTATTATCAGAGCTGGGAACCCCATTGTACACCGCTACGGAATTTGATGGCGCTATATAAAACAATAAATAATAATAATAACTTATCTGAGCTGCCTTTCTCCCTCTTACCCATACAAGTAGGCTTTAAAGTGGTAGGGAGTGGGCAGAAACCAGGTAGTGAGTGGGTATGGGGCAAAGACGGCCCCCACTTTTAAATACACTGAACAGATGGTCCTGTAATCAGCTCTGATATCTGGACCCATTTCCGACTGCTTCTATACACATTATTGGGGCTTTTAGGACAGTAGAACCCTGTGATACCCTCATACCCAGCAAACATTCTGACCTCCTGTAAAAGAGGGGCATCAGGGGAGGAGAGAGGGGCATCGAGGGGCCCAAAGGACTGGACATACTAACTACACTTAAAAGGTGTACATGGCGAGAACAAAAAACATCTGTCTATCTTTTAAAAAGATAGAAGTTTTAGTTACTGTAAGATCTATATTTTCAGGGTTTGATTACTATGTATGATGGAGAAGTAATTTCACTAAACAGCACCGTTTAGTGAATAAGCCCCTTGGTTTCTGCTTGCTAGCATTATATCTAGGAATGTATTAAAAATATAAATAAAGGAATCTGTTCATTTTTAAAATAAATGTATTCTTTAGCTATGAACATCTTATACTCGACACTTATTTAAGTGCGCAGTTTATGCAATGCTATCCCCCCCCCAAACAATAAGAATAACATAAGCATACAAAGGATTTGGGAAATAAATGTAAAATAAGCAAACCAAGTGGCCATTTAAACCTAATCCCTCAATGAGATAGAATCTTAATTGTATGTTAAGTGTGAAGGTTCCACTGAAGCCTTACCTGTGTTTGCGAAAAGGATTGGAGATGGGGGACAACCTTGTTGTGTTCCACTGAATTTGTGAACTAACTGGAAATCGGATGTACATTTCCACAGCGGGAAAAAATAACATAACAAATACCCTTAACTAAAGTGCGAGCCTGAGCGTTTACCCCTGGCAAGCCTCTTTCATCATAAAGTAGAGGGATAAAAAAGGTTGAAGCCACATGGAAGAATGTTAATTTGTCTTTGTACCTATGGTAAACTTATTTAAATACCAGTTAATTAGAGAGATCCGCCTATAATTAGGAACAAATAAAGTACCCTTACCTTTCAAAGGTGTATTCAGGTGGGACGGTTGGACCCCCCACTGATATTCTACAAACTAAGGACCTTTTGTCTTTGATTGGACTCTTTTTTACTTAATTGTACTTGTATTTATTTACTTACTTGTTTGTTTGTTTAGTTATTTTAGATTTATAAAGGCTTCAAGAGAGTTGAACACATTGGTGAATGTAGGGGGTATCCGATTAGTACCTTATGTTGTTTGTGAGATGTGAGCGGGAATAACTTTGTAAGAGTTTATTTATGCTATAGAATTGTGAAAAACAAATTATGAATGCACCAGAAACCTTGCATTTCATTTTTTCTTTTTTTTTATATTTTTTTTTTTTGTGTGGCCCTAATTTGATTTTTTTTTTATTATTTTGTTCTTATCAATGATCCAAATATCACTCCTTGTTACCAAATCTTGCCACTTGTATGCTTAATACCATAAATGTTGAAGTAGCAAGTGGGAAATTTACCCCAATAAATCATTGTTTCTGAAAGCTTGAGTCATGGCATACCTGATCAAATGCTCAAATTATCTAGACATTTCGTTTTCTTTAATTGATGCAAAAAAAATTAAATAAAATTTCATCAAAGTGGCATTAAACTGTTGACATGCCTAGAACACCATTGCATCAATGCAAATTTTGATTTGCCTAGAATTCCATTGCATCACTACAAGCGTTCGACGTGCTTAGAACCCCATTGCATCAATGCAAGCTTTTGACATGCCTGGAACTCCATTGCAGGAATCCAAGCTGTTGACGTACCTAGAACATCATTGCATAAATGCAAGCTATTGGCATTCCTAGAACCCCATTGCATGAATCCAAGCTGTTGACGTACCTAGAACATCATTGCATAAATGCAAGCTATTGGCATTCCTAGAACCCCATTGCATTAATCTAAGCTGTTGACGTACCTAGAACAGCATTGCATAAATTAAAGCTTTTGGCATTCCTAGAACTCCATTGCATTAATGCAAGCTTTTGGCATGCCTGCAGCATTGTTACATTGCATTAAGGCAACATTAAGGGTGCCCTATGCTATGGAATGTTTTAATAAAATGGACATTGGCATTAGTATGTGGAAATGACTTAAGTCAGGGTAGGCGTAGTGCGAGTAGGTCATCTTTTTTGTATTGTTTAACATTGAAGGCCTTCACCGCCGCTTCTGCTTGTTTATCTTTTTCCAGCTAAAGATTCTGCTAACGCTAAAAAAATAAACTCACGTATACATGAAGACAAACGATAATCCAAATAGTTTATCCTTCTGCATCTATGATTAGTTTTAGTATCAGATGGTAGTAGATAAACGGAACAGACTCCCAGCAGGAGCGCTGGAAGCTAATAGAATGAGTGAATTTAAACATGCATGAGATAGGCATATGGCTCCTGAATCTAAGACGAGACCAACGACTGATTAAGGTTTGTTACAGCGAGAAAAGCGGGCGACTAGATGGGCCGGATGGGTGTTTTCTTTGTGGAGGGGGGGGCGGATTTCATTGCACTCTATAACTGAACACAATAAGTAGCATTTTCTGACCCACGGTTTGCCGACAGCGATTGTCTACGTCCATCCAATTTTGAAAACATATCGCTAACATTCCTTTATTGTATGAACAATCCGGGCAGGCGATCATGAATATTTAATTCTGCTTACGGTGGAGCAGACGCGGTATTTTCCTGTCTGTTTTTCAACAGAGAACTCAATGTGTTCATCCAGAGCTTTGACCCTGGTAACTGGAATATAATGGAGTGGGCAGAAATGGAGGCACTCAGTCCTGAACTTACTGTTAATGGACTTAAAAAAAATTATATAATGAAAAAAAATAAAAAATAAATAAATATATATATATATATATATATAATGCTAAATACACTGAAAATCAGATGGTGAGTGGCCATGCCGGTTTATACACTCATTTAAAGGTTAATCGATTTTTTTCATTGAATAATTATTAATAGCATTGGAAGTGAGGATGTTTATTGACAATTTTCCTAGAATTTAGAACTATGTTTAGAACAAAGGGGAAAAAAAATAATATAAAACATTATCGCTGGATCTCTTCTTCTTAGGATGAATGGGAGAGACTCCTAGGCTGCAGTGACGAAGAAAGGGACACTCCAGCCATCGTATGCACTTTAACGTTGGGTGGTCCCTTTAAATTTCCATATGCCCCCCTAATGCAAATTCAAGGGGCAAACTGTAGAATTGCCCCCCCATATACACTTGCCCCTTCCCCCCCCCCGTGTCCTGTCATGCACGAGATGAGTTTGGCTGAACATATCTCCTTCCATGTTCTCTACTTACCTCCAGCCAGCTCCAGTACTAACAGAACAAGGATTAGGCTTTCCGTCCAGTGATTGGCTGCTTCAAACAGCCAATCGGTGTTGTGCACTGGAGTGTCCCTTTAATAGCCATGCAGGTATGACAAAGAGGTCATCAGAACGCACTGATATTAATATTTTATTTAAAATATTATCTTTAGGCCATGTATTATTTACCACCTCCTCCTTCTGGGAAATTCTGCCCCGGAGGCAGATTTAATGCTGAAGTAGTTGGTGCTGATGGGATTTGGAAGAAGTTAGCGAACGTCTTCAGCTATCTCTGTTTAAAGGGCATTATTATGGTGTTGTGAAATCTGCTGGTGCTATATAATAAAATTATTATACTATTTGTAAGTTCATTTAAGCAGGGCCCTCTTAACTCTGCATGTGGAACGGCCTCCCAGCAGAAGTGGTAGAGGTTAATACAGCGAGGGAATTTATGCATGCATGGGATTGACATACGGCTCCTGAATCTAAGATGAGAATAAAAATTTGTTTACAGAAGAATCACATATATAAATGGCTCCGTTTGCCAAAAATCTGCATTGTAAAGAGATTAAAATTAAGAAAAAGATTTGGAATTGTGGTGTTTGCAGGGAATTCACATGTAAAAAAAAAAAAAAATTCAGAAAAATAATTTTATATTGGTATCTGCAGAAAATTTGCACAGTTTTTAAAATGTTTAAAATTGCTGGTTGAGGAAAATTCTTTTTTTTTTTAAATTGCAAATTCAAAAAAAACTATTTCAAATTGCTGTCTTTGCAGAGAACCCGCATGTTAAAAAAACCTGCAAATCTAGAAAAATAACTTTAAATTGCTGCTTGACGAAAATACAGGTTTTGTTTTCCAGAAAATTGCAAATTTAGAAAGCTATTCCAAACGAGAGAATTCACACACTAAAAAAAAAATAAAAAAAATCATTCAAAATTCACAGAATTAAAAAAAATGCAAACATTTAGAAAACTATTTGAAATTGCTGTGTTTGCAGAAAAAAAAAGAAAGAGAAAATAAATAAAATCACACTTTTTAACCCCAAGCTCTGATGTGACGTTGAGTAACACACTACACAAAAAGCCCTGGCCAGGTAGAGGTGTTTAAATGTCCTGTCTGGATGGGGTGGGGTTAGAACGTTCTGATTGACGGTTCCTACAGCAACGGCCGGTCCTGCATTCCAAACGCTCCGCCCACCTCCCCCATTCCCCCCCCCCCCCCCCCTCCGTGCTCCCAGCTCCAGGCCGGGACTGTGGCTGCCAGACTTTGCAGTTCTCTAGTAGTCACATTGTATCCCTTTACACTTTTTTTTTTAAGGGGGAGGAAAAAAAAAAGAGAGAGAGAGAGAGAGCTTTTCCCTAATGCTGGCTGCGTGGCCGATGGAAACCTGATCGGACGGGAGGGTGGACTTTTTCTCCTCTCTTTAAGAAGGGGGGGAAAAAATGTCTTCCCCTCCAAACGGGGCAGTTAATGCAATAGAGATTAAGCAGGAAGATGCCTTGGAAGCTGCAGCTTTCTCCATGGAGCGGGCGAACGGCTCTGGGACTGAAGAAGGGCTCAAGAGCGAAGCGGTGGGCGCCCCGTACGCCCTGACTTTCTCCCCGGAGCACGTAGCCTGCGTGTGCGAGGCTCTGCAGCAAGGTGGGGACCTGGACAGGCTGGCCCGGTTCCTGTGGTCCCTGCCCCAGGGGGACCTGCTACGTGGCAGCGAGAGTGTCCTGAAAGCCCGGGCTCTGGTGGCTTTCCACCAGGGCAGGTACCAGGAGCTCTACGGGCTCCTGGAGAGCCACAACTTCGAGCCGAGCAACCACGGAGCGCTGCAGGAGCTGTGGTACAAGGCGCGGTACAACGAGGCGGAAAAAGCCAGGGGGCGACCTCTGGGGGCCGTGGACAAGTACCGGCTGAGGAGGAAATACCCGCTACCCCGGACCATCTGGGACGGAGAGGAGACCGTCTACTGCTTCAAGGAGAAGTCCCGCAACGCGCTCAAGGAGCTCTACAAGCACAACCGCTACCCGTCCCCCGCCGCCAAACGGAACCTGGCCAAGATCACCGGCCTGTCCCTCACCCAGGTCAGCAACTGGTTCAAGAACCGGCGCCAGCGCGACCGCAACCCGTCCGAGGCGCAGTCTAAGAGGTGAGCGTCAAGCGCGGAGCAGATGCGCGGGGGCACGACTGCGGCAGTGCGGGGAGCCGCGGCAATATGGCGCCCACCGTGGGCAGCTTTCAGGGGAGGTTTACGTGGCCCTGGGGGGCTGTAATTAACGCTGGTGGGTGTGTGGGGC
Organism: Spea bombifrons; assembly: GCF_027358695.1. NCBI lineage: Eukaryota > Metazoa > Chordata > Amphibia > Anura > Pelobatidae > Spea > Spea bombifrons. The sequence goes on from NC_071095.1 coordinate 8,604,875, forward strand.
CACAGGAAGGGTGTGCAAACGCTTTGGTGCATTGGTTTTAATCATAATTTTTTTAGGGGTGGAGGGGTAAGAGCTGGGGGTGGGTGGCAGGTTACTTGTGGGGGTGTTTTACAAAAAAAGTGTGATTTGGGGACTTTGTAAAGTTTGTAAAATGCCCCAGATCCATCTATAGTCACCAAAGGCACCCCCCCACCACCACCACCACCAACACTCCAAGAGGGGGTAAGAGAAAGCCCTGGGCTTGTTTAATGGGGTAGATTTGGGGGGTTTTGGTGCCATTTATTTTCTTGTGACAGAGTAAATGATTGACCGCCGTGGATGCGCTCGAGCAGCATGGCAGATCCGGCCGCTCTGTTTTGAAACCTGATTCTGAGCTCGTTCAGCTCGGATTTCATTGAAATTCTAGATAGGAGACGACTCCTCTCCCCGATGCACTTTGATCGCCGCGCGTCTCTGCACTCCCCATTTTTATCTGTTGCTGTCTCGCAGCTCGCATCAGATCCTCAAAACCCAGGTTTGAATCGTTTTCCGTTTATACGATTAAAAAAAACCCAACCGTGTAGAATTCCGCATTTAGATTGTAAGCTCCTAGGACCAGGGCCACCTTCTCCTGCTGTCCCTGTATGTCATTCTTATAGTCAATATTGTGTGTATATATATATAGGCAAATTGTGCATTTCCACTCTGCCTATTGTAATGGCGGCGCGAAATGCGTCGGCGCCGTGAACCGCAGGGGCCACCTCGTTTTCGGAGGACTTTTCTCGCTTTATTTTTAACCCCCCCCCCAAGTCACATAGAAGGAAACGGAGCTTCCGATGGCAAAGGAGCCCCATGGGCTAATGCTGCGAGATACAGGGGGAGGTAGGTGGGCTTCTCCGTGCCAAAAGGGGAGAGCGGAGAACAGATGTGACTTTGTTCCTCTGAGCTGTCGGTTTTCTTACGGCAATTTGCTCGGCTGCTTGAGGAATCCAGGAGAAGCTCCTCAACTGGCCTCCTAAAACTTTACGATCTTCTACGCTTTGCTACAGGCACGTAAAGGGTTAAGGGGTATTTAGAACTGCCGTAAAGAGGTTGTCGGCTGGCAGCATTTAAAAAAATATATATATTTTTTTATTATTATTATTTTTTTGTTTAGTTAAGGCGCAATAGCAGGAATCCCCAGGTTTTTATTTCTGATTTCTAGAAAAATATACAATGGTCTATTTTTTTTTTCTGTTTTGTGTTTTTTTTGGATATTTTTGCAGTGTTTTGAGCGTTCTCCGCTTGGAGACCCCTTTTTTCCGGTAAATTTTCTGCGTTTCAGGTTTGGGTGAGGTTAAAGCGGCTCGCCTTCTATAGAACTTTCAGGAACTGCAAGCTTCCAGCCGATAGGGAATGGAATCTCTTATCTCTTCAGGTCTCTGACGGGTTCTGCCTGCCAGGTGGAGGTGACCTCTTTCAGCAGAAGGCCCAACCCTTCCCCTTTCTTCAAGTCTTCATTTATTTTTTTTTTTGTTGCGCTGCCTCTTGTTCGGCATTTAATAAGAGAACTATCCCTAAGGCCTTTTTTTTTTTCTTTTTTTTTTCTTTTTTCTTTAAAGGCGCGAATCTGCTGAACGGTTGTTTTCCGTGTACCAGCCCCATATTTGCACAACGAGCACGCGAGGATTAATGCTTTCATCTGCGTGAACTCGGTCGCTCGGTATATTACCTTTCAGGCAGAATTATACAATCCGTTCAATTTATACAATAAAAAATTCTATATACATTTATTTAGTATTTATCTGGTTATTTTATATTTTAGGGAAATAAATAATAAAAAATAAAATAAAAAAATAATATATATATATATTATATATATATATATATATATAATATATATATATTATATACACACAGTACAGGGATGGATAAAACGGAGAATAGGTTTAGGTGTCGCGCATGCGTTGCTTATAAAATGTCAGTAAGTTATTATTTTATGTTTATTTTCCCCGTTTATCCCGGTGCATTGTTACTAATTTTTATTTATTTATTTTTGCTTGTTTATTTTTTTTGTGGCTGATTCACCTCTTAGCAGCTTTTAAAATATTTATGTAGCTTGAGAGTCTTTCGCGTGGTTAGTGCTCTTACGCCGCGGGGTCTCTGGCCATTTTTTTGTCGTTACGCGTATTTATGGTTTCTTTTATTTTGATATTTGTCGTTTTCCTGGAATCTCGGTGGGTTTTCGCCGTGTTTATTAGAGGACGAGGGGCTGTAATCTGTGTTTTCCTCTCTGTGCATGGCTTCCGACTTTGCAGATGTGGGGGGAGGGGTGGCTTTGATGGATGGTGAAATAGACAGGTAAAATTCTTTAGACTGTCCAAACTACTACTTCCTGGTTCACTTAACCCTTCCCCCACCGCACAGTCTCCTTTTGTTTTCGGACTCTTTACCCCCCCCCGCATGTTCACACCTTTGGAACATTTCATGATTTCTTTTTCAGATCACACAAAGTAACTTTATCATTTCCAAAGTTTAATTTTCTTTCTCGTCGGATCACTTTTTTTTTTCTCCCTCTCCTTTCTCTCGCATGTCTCAGCCCTCCTTCTCCCTCGCTTGTGCCCCCCTTTCATCCCTTCCCCTCTCTCTCTGTCCCTCCTGTATCCCTTTATTTGGCATATGCTCGTTCTTTCTCTATTTTTCTTTTTTTCCTTTTTTTTTCTCTCTCTCTCTCTCTCTCTCTTTCTTTTTTTTTCTCTTTCTCTCTCTCTCTTTCTCTTATTCTCTCTCTCTTTCTCTTATTCTCTCTCTCTTTCTCTTATTCTCTCTCTCTTTCTCTTATTCTCTCTCTTATTCTCTCTCTCTCTCTCTCTTTCTCTCTCTCTCTCTCTCTCTCTCTCTCTCTCTCTCTTTCTCTTTTATTCTCTCTCTTTCTCTTTTATTCTCTCTTTCTCTTTTATTCTCTCTCTCTCTCTCTCTCTCTTTCTCTTATTCTCTCTCTCTCTCTCTCTCTCTCTTATTCTCTCTCTCTCTCTCTCTTATTCTCTCTCTCTTATTCTCTCTCTCTCTCTCTCTCTCTCTCTCTTTCTCTCTCTTTTTTTTCTCTCTCTCTCTCTCTTTTTTCTCTCTCTTTTTTTCTCTCTCTCTTTTTTCTCTCTCTCTCTCCTTTTCTCTAATCCCATTATCCCTAGAAGTTTGGGCAGTATATTTCTGTATTGTCTGTCACCGAGCCTCAGAGTGTTAAAGCCAAATAAAGCCAACCCCAACAGCCATGCGTTTTATTAGACGAGGTTCATTAAAGGCTTTTTCCGTCTACTTTCTATTTACGCGGAATGTCTTTGTTTATTTTTTAACAGTTGTTCTCAGGATTGTGCGTTTGTGCAGACAGTTGTTCCAGGATTATAAAGTACCTTTCAATTTACACCTCCGAGCCGAGCCATGTATAAGAGCGACTCGGTTGCCAAATGGTGCCCGGGGAGAGTCACGTGTTCACAAGCTAAAACTTTCATTAACCCCACCACAAGAGGTTACGCACGGAACCATTTGTTCGGATGGTTTATGCGACGTCACTAAATTCCATTCAGAGTTTAACACAATTATTTACTGTGTTTTTTATTATTTTTTTATTTTTTTTTTGCAGTGAGTCTGATGGAAACCATAGCACTGAAGATGAGTCCAGCAAAGGTCAAGACGATATGTCCCCCCAACCCCTTTCCAACTCCGCCGATGGTGTTTCCAACGTGAACCTCTCGTGCCACAATGACACGATATACATGCAGCACATCGGGAATAAAATCTCTTTGGGCTCTCCTGGCGTTCTAGTAAACGGGAGCTTGTTATCTTCAAACACCTCGCCTGTCTTCTTGAATGGGGGTTCCTTCATCCAGGGACCCAACGGCGTTCTTCTAAACGGCTTAAATGTGGCCAATTCCCAGACTGTGACTTTGAACACCCCCAAAATGGCGTCCACCATCGTAACCAACGGTCCTTCAAACGCTGACCTCATGGGTTCCGCCTCGGAGGAAGTTAAAGACTTTAAGGTTCTACAGCCTGGGATGACCGACTCCACCACGACGTACGCCGCCAACCTACAATCTTCTTTCCCCGGGTTAATACCTACAGCCGAAGTCAAAAGTGAAAATATCGAGTCCGTTGCCTCTCAGGATGGAGGGACTGTGGTTACGTTCACCACCCCTATACAAATAAACCCATACGGCATCGTTCAGATCCCAAACTCTGGGGCAAATGGGCAACTGATTAACGGAAGTATTGGCTTCTCAACACTCCAGCTTCCGTCTGTCGCGGTTTCCCAAGGTAACTTTATCTCCTAGCGTCACACGCCAGCATGTATGTGTGTTCTGTACATATAACCGATGTATGTTCGTACTGTTGCGCGTTTGGCAAGAACGGAACCTAGAAAGGCTTCCAGATATAAATCCTGTTTAGGTTCTGCATCCGATTTCGCGCGGCTCCGTTCTTTGCATCGTAACCGTCCTTTGATCGTGGTGTAGGTCACCTTGGATGTCTCCTCGACTACAAACAGGACAGGCTGACCCGACACGGTCTGCGGATTTATCCAATCCATGTTAATATCAACTTGATACAAAGTAACGCTCCTGAGTAGACGGCCTTGAAATCTCCATCGACGTTCGCTGGCCGTATAGAATTTAGAATGCTTTTGCTTTTGGATATTCCATGCAGGATTTCATATTCTCTGTTACCGCCGAGGACATATGCACACGGTTATTAGCGTGATCGCACAGCTATGTATGTACTCCGTTTTTACCCAGCGCAGCTGTTCTGCCCAACTATAAATAGGACGGTTATATAACGGTGCAGAATGAAAACGCTTATCCTAGGTATTTTTTATTTTATTATATTTTATTTTTCCCGAAGCTGCACTTTTAAATGTAAGTATTTAGGCAAAGTATCAGAGGATCTTCTTCCAGTAGCGAGGAGTGATCAGGTCAGAGTTACCTACTCTACGGTTCAAAAGTTTGGGGTCGCTTAGAAATTTATTGTTATTGTTTTTGAAAGAACATTTTGTCCGTTTAAAATAACACGAAATGGATCAAAAATCCAGGTAGATGGGGTTAATGTACAGAGGCCCTTTATCGCTCCCATCAGTCCTGGGTTCCAATGGCCCTTTATCACTCCCATCACTCCTGTGTTTCAATTGTGTGCCACTGGAGCCCAGGAGTGATAAAGGGCCATTGGGACACAGGAGTGATGGGAGTGATAAAGGGCCATTGGGACACGGGAGTGATGGGAGTGATAAAGGGCCATTGGGACACGGGAGTGATGGGAGTGATAAAGGGCCTCTGTACGCCTATGAGGAGATTCCATTAAAAATATGTTATATTGAAATAAGTAACAAAATGAGACTGGTTTGATCCACCTCCCGGCTGCGTACCCACTCCTATTATCTATAATAATTCTTTATGGGAACAGGTGGTACTTCAGCTGTTGCAGGTCTGCGATTCCGTGATCCCCATCTAGCCTGAGTTATATCAGAAAATGGCTAAAGATCTTTAAAGTTCAGATTAAAATAATATAACATTTTATTTTATTATAAAATTATTAAAGTTAAAGACCAAAAAACGTTAATCTCGCGCATGCATGGACGCTATGATTTCTCGGTTATTGTGCTTAGCAGCCTCCACGTGGGAATCCCATTTGTTGGCCGAAAGTCATTGTTGCCCAAAGTGCCCTCGTTTGGAGGCTCGTAGGTGCAGAGGTGCTACATTTGTAAGCTTCAGCTTCATCTGTAGGTTCTATGGCTATTGATGCCATGTGTTATTCCTTTGTTATCGATAGGAATTACGCTACCCTCTTAGCACACTTTTCATCATGAGCTTTAACATTTATGACATCATAGTTAAGAAGCATAATCTTTATCTACATGTCCTAATACACATTTTCAGAAAATGTTTCCTCTGTCCTGCGTATGTCCCCCTGTTTTAAAAGCATTCAATAAAATAAGTTCCAATGGATCCCAGATCCTGCAGATAAAAAGACTGCGCTGTTTCGGAATCATTGGCTTCCTGGGTAGTTCCATGAAAAAATAAATAATGATAAATAGTGAATCTCCCCCGTAATCGCATAGAAAACAGAATAAAAAATAATATGGAAGATGTTCTTATCTTGAAGTTCTAACAGCAGCCGAGGTGTTATTTTTTATTTAAAAAAAAAATTATTGATATTTTTTAAAAATATATTTAAATATAATAAAAATGCTGTTGACATCCTTTGTTGGAATGTTTTTTTAAGAAATATTTTTGATAGACTTTATTTAATTTGTTTCTTCTATTAGGAATATGAGGCCCCCATTATTAAATCTGGAATCCCCCCCCCACGAATAATTCTAATAAGTACTTATGCATTTGTTACCATGGCGTTGGCTCTGTGTATGGCTAAAAAGCTTATGGTTGCTAATAGAGCTATGGCGTCACTTCCTGCCAAACAGGAAGTAGATAGTGTTTGTGTTTTCAGGTGCAATATTCAGTGACGCTGATTTATTGTATAAGCAATGTAACACGTTTTGGGTCTTGGCACATTATTTATTAGTTATTCTTCCCCCAAAGAGTTTTTGTATTTCTGTTTTTGTGTCTTGTGTTTTTTTTTTTTTTTATTTTTTTTTTTGTGCCTAAAGTGGTTTTATATAAGTAGGGGGTAATACGGTGAGGGATTTGCTTTCAGCCTTCCATGCTTTATGTGGAAGTAATGGAAATTCTTTCACGTCTTGACAGGACGATCTATCTAAGGCAGGGTGTATTTTATTGCTTGCTATTTATTAATTGATTTATATAGCGCCATCATATTCCGTAGCGCTGTACCTGGTCTTAACTAACATCGTATTATGTCTTCTCCGCCTTCAGGTAACATTTCGGTCACTCCTGGCACGTCGGATGGAGGTACCTTCACGAGCGACACGGTGTCACACGGAGATCAGGGTAAGCTGTTCCTCAGCTCGCTGCCGCCCAGTACGGTCGTCTACACGGTCCCACACGCCATGAAGCAAGACGGACTGGAGCGAAGCCTCGTGTTCTCTCCGTTAATGCCCGTCAATCAAAGCACAGCCCAACTGAACATTAGCATGTCTTCAGAAGAAGCCGTGCAGGCGGTGGCGGCCTCCTTAGTGAACGGAACTCAGAATTTCTCGTTGGCTTCTCCTACTTTAATAACTGCCTCCGGACATCTCGCTTCGGTCACTGGAAACCAGTCCGTGGCGCTCAACCAGTCCATCTCTGCCTCTACGGCCACCACGGCCACCGCGACCGCTACCAGTAACGCCGGCTTTGCGACTCTACCGAACTGTCACTACATTACGACCCACGACCTCATGTCTGTCCCACCGACGCAGACCTCCCTGGGGGATCCTGTTTCCGCCGGTAGCAACAACGCAAACCATCCGGCCGCGCAAGTCCACCAGGGTTTCGGCGATCAGAACCACATCGTCCTGCAGTCCGTGCCCGCCACCAAAGATTACACGATTTCACACAGCTCCACGATAAGCGGGAGCGTCATGCTGCTGGATGCGAAATCAAAGTACGTGGTCGGCAACATGATGGGTACGGGGTGCGAAGAACTGGAATCGGACAAAAAAGAGTTGGCAAAACTGCAGAACGTTGAGATGGACGAAGATATGCATGATCTATAAACTTTTTTTGGGGGGGGGGTTCCAAATTTTTTTTTTTTTCTTCAAGTTTAAGATCAATTTTTTTGTAAAGTAGGCTAAAATGGCCGTTTTCGTTCACATTGGTTTGAAATTACAATTTCAATTTTCGTTAACCCCCCTCCCCCCCACATAAAATACGAAGTCTTGTTTATGTGGCTGAACAGACCCCGTAATCCGTGTGTAAAATGTCAGCGGTACTGAACAAACTTATATTGTCTAATTTTTTTTCTTTTTTTTTTTTTCTTTTGTTTTGCGGGCTATGCTGGAAATGTTTATTAAATTCTACAAAAGAGCAAGCAGGATTTTGTAACACTTTTTTTATTATTATTATTATTTTTTAATTTTTTTTTTATTTCCCCCCCCCCCGTAATGGATAAATCAGAATGTTACAATTAAACAGAGACTTTTGCTGAAAACATAATGTTATTACTAATATTTACCATCATTAATGTAATATTGTAACTGCAGAATGTAGACTGTATAAGGGTTTTGTTCTAGAAACGAAACAAATATTGTGCAGGGCTTCTGGCATTTTGGCTTTTTTTTTTTCTCTCCTTTTTTTTTCCTGCCTTTTCTATAGCTGGTGGCATAGAATTTCAGCAGTAATCTTGTCAGTCTGATAATCACTAAGCCTCAGCCTTTTTTATGCATCGATATACAACATGTACTGTAAGGTAGTACTCTTATTCTGCACTCACTGCTTTATATAAAATACATGGTTCAGGAAAGCACATGTCCATACAGTATAAAGTAGCACAAAAATGAGCCATAGGATTTGTCCAGCCCTCCGTTAAAATATTTATTATTCTGTGCCGCTCTAATCACATCCCACGTTGTAGTATGTGTAAATATATATAATATATATATTGTTTTTTTTTAACCATATAGCTCATGGCCTCTTGTACATTTTTTTTTTTTTTTTTTTAAGTAAAGCTACTTAAATCGTGTCAGATTACGTTGCTGAAGAGGAGCTAAAAATATGATTTCAGGTGGATTTTTTTTTTTTTTTTTGTTAAAAAATAAGCTTCAAATTTTTTTTTTTTTTTTTTTTTATTTAGTAGTTCTAGTTTTTGCCCCATAATGTTTTCAGGCAGCTGCATATTAGCCATGTGTATGTTGTTTTTTTTTTTTTGTTATCTGAGCCCAAACACCCATTGTTGAACTAATAGAGCGGCTCAGTCTAAAAACATGATTCTCTGACCAATTAAAGTCAATGGAAGAATAGACTTTAACATTAACATTGCCATAAAGCGTCGGCTCAGTGTGGTGTTTTGAGCCGGGGAAATCGCCCCAAAATATTACATGGCTGACAAAAATGGCTGCCTCATAAAAACTGTTTTCCCCCCAATTCTGACAGACATTCGTGTTTACAGAGCTGGGGTTTATGCTTGATGAGAATTTGTGTCCGTCCCCCCCCCTTTAATCTTGCAATATATCTGGATGAACGTTGTTTGTTTGACTCGTGTAGAATCTATGCAAAACCTATAAAAATCACATGAAGCTGTAGACCTAAGCACAAGACATACAGAGGCGAATAGCAAAAAAATGAATTATTAACTAGAAAGAGTGCTTGTAACACTAAAATATGCAATTTTCTTTTTTTAACTTTACAAAACTGCTGAAATTGCAACATTTAGTTTCTGCTTATCGTCCATCTTTTCTCAATGTGCCTGATGATAATACTTGGGTTTTTAAATCCTGTATGTATGTGTGTGTAATATATATATATATATATATATATATATATATATATATATATATATATATATTACTTTAAATTCTAAACCCCCCTGTGCCTTCTGGCCTAGTTGCCAAGGAATCTTTAGCGAGCATTAAATTAATATTTCATTTAATTTTTATCCTATGTTAGAATGTGGATACTAATTATTGAACAAATTGATGATTATAAACGATTAGTTTGTCATTTTTGGAACTTAAGCACACATTTCATGTTCTCTACCCGCAAATGGAAAGACAATCAACACTTTTATAAAAGACCCCCCCTCCCCCATCCCTCCAAAAATATATATATATATTTCTGCTTGAAATATTTAATTTTCCGCAGTTTCAGCACTACGCCAATACAGATTCGGACTTTGCACCAATTTAAACCAAATAGTTAGTTTCCGCTCTTGCATGTTGTCGTTAACAAACCTGTAATAAGATGCAAAATACTATGTATCATTAATGCCTTTGCTTCTAACTAGAGAAGTTTTTTGTTTTCTTGTTTTTAGAAAAATCTGACAATTTTCACAACTTTTTACAGACCTTTTGCAAAATCTAATGCATGTTGTGTGATTTTCTTTAGCGTTTTGAGGGAGATATGTTTTTTTTTTGTTTTTTTTATTATTTTTTTAAAATTTTTGGTTCAAAATGGTAAAAGGAATTCTTCTCCCTTCCATACATAATCTATCGGGAGTGGTGATTTTTTTTTTTTTCCTTTATCCTGAAACAAATACATTGCATGTCTAATATTTGACTTTGTTTCATTATAAGTAACGTTCTTTATTTGCATGTTTTTTTTTGTTTTTTTTTTTCAATGTATTTATTTTTTTTTTTGTGCCTTATGATTATTCATATAATGAAAATAACTGAAACGGCTCGGTAGATGTGGGAATGCGTCTATGTAACGGTACAAACCTCCTGTCTCGAAACATTTCTGTGCAGTTACCCTACCAAAGAGGTATTGTATGCTTTTGGTTTTCATTGTACTGTAATAGGGATTGATGCCTGGACAAGTTTTATTGTATTCTGAAATGATGTGAACTTATTTTTCTAAACACTATACTGAATAAACTTTTATATTTATACATTTTTTTTTCATTGTTTTTATTTATTTTTTGTAAAATATGTATTTTTGTGTCCTAAAATATAGTTGGATGACCTATCATGGGTAGAACATTTAGCATAACTAAATTTTACAAATTTGTTTGGCTGGAAAAAAAAAAAAAGAATCACATTGGCTAAGATTTTCTTTAAATGTGTCACAACTAGAATTAGTTTAATATTTTCCCCTCCCTTATGAAGGCTGCCTGAACCAATCAACAACAATCAGCAACTTAATAGGTGAGAGAAAACATAAGAGGGAGGAGTAATTCTACAGATCAGGGGAACAATTAAGAGAGATTATATTGATTAAGAAATAGTTTTTTAAAATGCAATTTATATATATATATATATATATATATATATATATATATATATAAATATATAAATTTATTATATTTTTTATTTTAATCCTATAAAAATGATCTCATAGTTTAGTATACGGAAGCATAACATGGTTTATTTAGGAAAGTTGCGTGTTTTAAGGTTGAAAAAAAGTTAATAAATAATTAATTTGTGTATGGGAATTTCTAAAGAAGATAGGCTTTGTCTAGAAGATGTTTTCATCACTGTTCAAACCTTAAGCCAGTATTGAGCTGGACCATAATATGGTACTGTGAATCATGAGAGTAGGACTGGTATTAAGCACCTCTTATTCTGTCTCCTACAATGTCTTGGCACATGCCACAATAATAACAATAAAATAGACAATTCCATTTTTTTAAGTATTTTTTTTTTTTTATTTAAAAAAGCAAAAAAAACGGTAAAATTCTGGAACACAAATTGTAATAGAGTTCATATTATGCATAAAGTATAAAAACCAGAGACGGCGCTAACCGAGGCCAAGCTCATATGCTCTACAGACTCTTTGGTGTGCGATGTCCGGTTATTTCAGGTTCCACCATACGCGGCCTAATTTACTTGCCAAAGAAAAAGACATTTATTGAACCGGCCTTGAATGTTTAAGTAAATTGCTGAACGCCTGCCGTAAAACTTAATTATTTACTGTCGGAAAACGCTTACCATCTTAAGGAACAAAAGAGGCAAATTTTCATGGTCTTTCACCATTCAACAGGTGATTCTACGCAATCCAAAGTGAAGTCATCCCAAGGTTATTCTTTTTCTCCTGCAGCTGTTGTAAGCATAAACTTTTTTGTTTTATTTATTTTTGGGTTTTTTTTCCATTTAATTTTTTTTTTTATTTTTATTTACAACCAAATCCTAAAAACAATAGAATTATTCAGCCGAGCGCAGCTATCCAGCCGGTGGGCCGTGCCATTTTCTTGTTGTGCCCAATGGCCGGTCCTGGCCTATCACCGCCTAGTCTAGAATACAGAATAATAGTATACAGCTAAAAATATATATATTTTTTTTAAATCAGAAGCTTGTTTTGGGCATTGGCCGGAGACCGTTTGTCTTCTCTCTGACGTCTTTCCTCTGGATTTAAAGGTCTTGTTGTGTGCTGTGCGTGAACGTAGCAAGCTGGCTCATGATTCATGACTTAAATATCCCCTTGAGCCAAACGGCAGCAGGTATAAACACGACCATTGTCTTAGAGAGCGGTGAATGGGATGCATACCGTGAATTACTACCTGCCTGACCTAACTAGACTAACCCTCTAATGCCCCCTCTGGATTAGGCCCCGAAAATGTAACCCTCACTTCATAAAACAGACCCAAAATGTCCAGATCTGTTCTCAAATCTCATGCTGGACGGTAAAGCGGCAAGTCTTTGTGGGGATATTCCCTGGACCCCTACAGTGGCTCATGTCCTGCTGTCATTGTTGGACCCCCAGAGCTGTATACAGTAATAACCCCCCCCATAGCTCATTTTGTTCCAATATACTCCCTTTATCTGCAGACCCGGAGCAGCCGTTGCTGTCAGTCATGTGATATTTTGGGTGACTTTTTTCCTTTTCAAACACCACACTGAGCTGATGCTTTATGACAGTGCTAATGAAGTCCGTTCCTCCATAGACTTTTATTAGTCAGAGAGTCCGACTGGGTGGCTAAGACCGAGCCATTCTATTGTTTCCCACAGGCAGTATGACAAAGAGTTGGGGGGGGGTGTCTAGTAGGTTGGGCTCAGATAACCCAGAGAGAACAAATGGGGTGTAAGCTGGTAAACGGTTAAATATTTTGCTGGTTATGTCCCTTTTGTACAAATTGGACATTCCGCCTTGAATTTCTTTCCTTCTCACGTTCTTGGCAGAACGTAACGGATTAATGTCCAATAACCCTTCCAGATCGCCGTCCGTGGGGAATACGTTCCTGATTATGTTTCTAGGGGTCAGGTTTCCTTTTATTTTGGGATGAAACCCCTGGACAAGAACGTAGAGAAGGTCAAGAGAAAAAAAAAGCGTACGTATGAGGAAAGTCTTATAAAAATGAAACAAAAGCCCCTTAATCCTTCTTGAGAACAATCGGCGAGAAAGAGAAGGTAAGGGAGATGTAAAATTATACCTGGGCCATAGCGAGCAGACATTCCGGAACGAACAATACATCCATTGAGAAAAATTCTTCTCTGACGTTCGGCTTTGAGAAGCTTCGTTTTCCACAGTGGGGGAAAAACCCACGAGATCTCACTTGTTTTGTTCCAAGAAGAATACGTTCTGGGGTTTAGCGCTCTACAGGAATTCTGATTTAAAGAAGTTGAGTCAACTCTTCAATGGCCAGACGTTGGGGAGAATGCATAGAATCTTGTAATATGATCCATCGCATGTGTCATGTGAACCAACCATATCGTGATCGCCCAGTAGACGTGTCATGGGTCCTTGGGCTAAGCTGATGGGGAGAGCAGAGCCGGTCGTAGACCAAATAGCTCCTTCCTCGCCATTCTCCATGTTATGGAGGCTTCTACATATTGGGAAAGGTTTCTGTGATCAGTGTCGCCCCCCACCCGGTCCTGGTCCAGGCACCTCGTACTAAAACCAGCCCCGGGGGGGGGGCAAGGATGGCATTAGCCGGCCAACTAGGTTCATCTGCTACAGTCTTCAATCAGGTAGGATCAGAATGATGCTAACCGTTCCCATGTCCTCCAGAGGCATGATATGTCGTTACAGCCCCCGGGGTGCAGGGAGACCCCCAGTTATAAGGGGTCCCAAAGCTTGATGGAGCGCAACTAGGCCCTTTAAAGCCAGCATGGATAAAACCCGCTGCAAGGTGCTTGCTATCATATGGTGACGTTCCTAGACATGACCAGTTCGGCCCAAAACAAGGAGTGGGCCCCTCAACATACTTTGCCAGGGGCCACAGCATGATGCTGCTGCCGTCCCGCTTATCCTAATCATAGCGCGGACGCTAAGCTTCAGTGTACCGTAGGCCATGGAGACGAGGAATCTTCAGAGAGGTAATTAGTTGGTTATTCCATCCCTGGGCCATATGTTAATTGGTTCAGGCTGGCAGGACATTCCATGAGAAGGAGAACGCCGAGTCCTATCCCATGCATGTTTAAACCCCCTCCAACACCTCTGCTGGAAGCTGCTCCACTTATCTACCACTCTCTTAATAAATAGTTCATAACCAACAGTCCCAATGAGGGGCTGGATAAACTAAACAGAGACAGTTGGCAGGTGTTGGCAAGTGTTTGCAGGCATGACATACAATATTTTGCTTCCGTCTGCTAACACGCCGTGCCTGCAAGACAAAAATACCTAAAAACGTGCGGTCAGTTTACGTTTATTTCTAATTTTGAGCATTTCTGTACTTTTTATATAATTATTCCATTGACCATATCATGTTTATTTATATGGCGCCCGCAGATTCCATAGCGCTGTTACAACAGGGGACAGTGAAATTATTTAGCAATAATATAAAATTGACAATAACACGCAGTAAGACGTAGGGGTACGGAAAGGGAAGAGGGCCCTGGTCTTGGGAGCTTACAATCTATTAATGTTATATAATCTTCTCTTTTTGTATATATATATATTATAAAATATTTTTTATTTCTACATCATTTTAAGAATATTTATTTTTATTTTCTTCCATTTTTTTTAAAGGTCAGTAATAGAGCAATAAAAATACGCGTCTCCATTATGTGATCAGACAGCTTACTGTTGTGAATATGCAGAAGGTACAAATTATCCCGACTAATCCTGAATTACTTTCCCTGCGGGCAAAAGCCAAATGCCCTCATATTAAGTTCCCCAGAAGAAAAAAAAAAAAGCTATCAAAGCATCTAAAAAGGCTGAACCAAAAGCCAGAGCACCGACAAATAATACCTCTCTATATAAAATAGATTTAAACGGAGATCTAGATTGTAAGCCTACGAGCCGAGACCACTTTATCTAATGAATCGTTTAGTCTTAGTCTGCCAATTCCAGTTTTCCCAGACCCTTTAAGTGTATGAAGTCCTGTGAAATTGCTACATAAATAAAAGATAATAATAATAATTAAAAATATGTAAATAATAAAAATAATAAATATTTATATAAATAAAAGATAATAATAATAATAAATACAAATATATAAAATGATACAAATAAAAAATAATATAATAAATATTCTTATAAATAAAAGAATGATAATAATAATTAAAAATATGTAAATAATAAAAATAATAAATATTTATATAAATAAAAGATAATAATAATAATAATAATAATAATAATAAATAAAAATATATAAAATGATACAAATAAAAAATAATATAATAAATATTCTTATAAATAAAAGAATGATAAAAATAATTAAAAATATGTAAATATTAAAAATATTTTTTTTTACAAATAAAAGTTAATAAATAAAAATATATAAAATGATAAAAATAAATATTTTTACAAATTAAAGATAATAATAAATATTTTTTTATTAGAAATTTAAATTGTATTAATTACAATATACTTTTTTTTATAAATTATTAAATTACATTTTAATAATAATAATAATAAATTTATATATTTTTTAAAAGTCCTCGTGGGGTGGGGGGGCTTATGAATAGATTTGGAGCAGAGACAGGGACACCCACACAGGCAATTCTGGAGTTTGCAACAGATCATTGAAACCCTTCAAACTTGAGCTTATTAAAGATGACCTCTGACTCCTCAGAAATTTCAAAGCTGATGTTAAAAGTCCTGAGCAGAGTGTGTGCCATATGTAACGTGACCCCGGCTCGCTCTCGCCGAGCCCTGATGGCATCACTAATGAGAGGTAAAAGGGACCATTCTTCTTGCAGCTTCCCTCCGCACAGGCAGCATATTACCGCTTTGTTCCAGGCTAATTCTTTTATAATTCTCAATGTCGCAGCATGTTAGTTTTATTAAAAAAAAAAAAAAAAAAAAAAATTTTTCATAGAAACAACAGTGACTGTGAGCGCCTAATAATAACAACATAGACATAACATACATAGACTATATATATATATATATATATATATATTAGATATATATTTGTTTGTCTGAAGTTTTTATATATATATATATATATACAGTATATGTATGTAAGATGAGTACTGTTTTACATAGACTTTGAGAGGTTATATTTTTATTAATAAGCATCATCTGTGTATAAAGATTATATTGCAAATAGATGAGCTATATATATATATATATATATATATATATATTCATGATAAAATATTAATATATATATATATATATATATGTAATACATTGACAGATTTGCACATATATATATATATTGATACAAATGTTTGTATAAATATGAATGTATTTCAAATAAATGTACAGATATTAATTCAATTTCCCCCTTATAGACTTATAAATATTAATATTATTTGCATGTAACAGGCGCGGATCTGGTAACAAAGTCTGAATGTTCTTTTGGATCAGAGGCCGTTGTCACGGTGTATTCTTGCATTTAAAAGCTCTTCCTCGCCCCAGTGAATAGATGGGGCTGGAGGAATGTAGAGTCGAGGATAGGGGTCCCTTAAACAAAAACGCAGGCTGGAGCTCCAGAGGAAAGTGATGGGGCGGCACGGGATCGGGTTACCTGCAGGTAGGTCCCAGAGGCCACATACAGAGACCGTGTGCCTGGCTGGGGTCATTACAACCCTGGATAGACTGTGAGATAATGGAGCGGGTTACGGGATGCTGGGAATTTCCTTGAAGCTTGAGGCCATCGATGAAGAAGAAACTCCACAGAATTCAGGAGCCATGTGCCTATCCCATGCATGGGAACAGCCTTCCAGCAGAGGTGGTAGAGGCTAATACAGTGAGGGAATTTTCATGGGATAGGCATATGGCTCCTGAATCTAAGACGAGACCAACGGCTGCCACGCTCTGTCTTATACCCCCCGGCGGTGCCCGGTCTGTGCCGTCAGCATTGAATAGACAGCTAAATGAGAGAGGCTTCGCAGCCCCGCGGGGCATTTCTCTAAGTCACATCACTTTTTATTTTTGTGTTTTTTTGCCTGCTGCGGGAAGGAATAACGACTCAGCCTGCGACGGGTATTACAGGTTTGTGTACAAGGCAACAGCATGGATTAATCTTATACAAAGTAGACAATTGCCTACGGGCACATTAAAATTCATCTGGCTAACAGCTGTCACTCCCCAAAGTTTCGGATTGAAGTACCGTATCAATGTATCCCATATAAATGACATTACATGGTAGGACGTCACGGCTATCACTGCATCCCAGCCCCGGGGAGAGAGGCGCCTATGGGCAAATGTCATGTACATCTGGCTATGACTGAGAGCAGGAGTAATATACCCTCCCCCATAATAATCAATAATCTTAATAATAGCACAAACATTAACGTTTATTCCATTTTAAACTTGTATATATATATTCCTTCAAAAACACCCATAGGTCCTAAACCACCTACAACTTTCTTCAAAGTCCCTGCATCCCCTCCATACGCCTTAATCCCAGGTGTACAGCAGATACCTACCTGCCCTTAGGTGGGACTTTAGCCAGACTTTTTTTTATGTGACTTAGTGGCTTATCGCTGGGTATTAGTCTAACCGAGTGGGGCATTTAGAAGAAGAATATTTAGGCACCTTGTTTTAAACTAATGATATGGGGAAACCCTACCGGTGAAGTGACATTAAAAAAAAAAAGTCTCTTACTACAGCTGTTAAGGATGGTTATTTTAAACCAGCGTAATGTTAAAATACAACATTTGTTGTTCATTTGACACCTATGAGTTTATTGGGGCAATTAAGGAGCAGGGTGGGTTATTTGGTTACTGGTGATACATTCCACTGCAGACCAACAGAAACAATAGAACTGCAGCTTCTCTGTCTGGGAAAGAGCGCCCTCTGATGGCACCAGCTGGTAACGACTCTTCTCGGTGTCAGTTCTCTGCAATAACTCTGTCCTGCAAACCCAATCCCTGAAAGACAAAAACCAAACAACTTATTTGAAGGTGAAACTAAATCTGTGGATATCTGCAGAATATTTTGTTATTAGGGGCAGAAAGAATTCAAGTCGCCCCCAGGATGAAAATAAGATGATCCAGTTAACGGTTAATAATGGTTAATTGTAGTAAAACGATGCTTTGATCCCCAAAAGGTATTAATGTTTTGTTACGCTTAATTCCTCACTCTTTTCAGGGCTAGAATCCCTTCCTTGCATGGAACGTCTGCTCATAGTTCATATTTTCAATTTTTAAAACACATTGATTTCGGGAATCTGGTGTTTTCATTAGGTGAGTTCCAGCAGAAAATGCTTTTTTTTGTTTGTAAGTTATTTTGATTATTATTTTTTTATTAAAAAAAAGCTCTTCGCTGGCACAGAAAAGGTTAAAAGTGGTAGATCTCTGATGGATTGGGGTAGGCAGTTATTACCCCATCCCACCTACGGAGAGGTTGGTCTGATAACATCTCAAAGCACCTGCGTGTGATTTCATATTACAGAACTCTTCAAACCCTTCGATGACAGATTTTACCTGGGAAAGCCACCCGGGAGGGCAAAATTGGAGTACCATGTGACCCCACTGCGTGACCCGGGCTATTATCAGAAAATGATCAATATCAAGTGAAGCTCTTTAAAAAAAAAATGGAATCATTGTATGGAGACATTTTTGATAACACAGATACATTGTTAGCAGTTCTGATACAAAGTGGTAACAGTGATGCAATCACCATAGCAACCAATGGAATACTACTGCAGATTGATCCACGTGTATTACTTTGTATCCGTTTGGAGTATGGCTGTCCATTGCCCAGGATATACAATTTCTTATAAAATATAGAATTATAAAAGTGATTTGTTTTTGTGGCTTGTCTTTGTCTTCTCTTTCAAGAGTGACTGATGAGTGCTTAGATCTTTGTGTCTCTTCCATAGACCTGGGGGGCAAGTCCGACCCAACCACTTCGCCCACCTCCAAGAGTAGTTGATGCCCGTTGGACAATGTGGAAAAAATGCATAAGGTTAACATACCGGGTTCTACTATATTAAAGAAGACCATGAGTTGTAGGAGACATCTCAGTGGCTTCACTATCATACATGGGCCAGCCATGGAGTGTTTCTCCCACAATTTCTAGATTGTAAGCTCTTTGAGCAGGGCTCTCGTCTACAGATGGACTTGTTATGTCCTGTTTACCCATCGTACAGCGCTGCGGAATATGATGGCGCTATATAAATCAATAAATAATAAGTGCTGGATAGTATAATGCACAGTTAGGTCAACAAAAGTGATGCTCAACAAGGCTACATAATATATTGGATAATGTGTGTTGTATAGGGGTGGATATAAGAGGGATATTCTGCAGGGGTACAATTAGGGGATGCTTTAAAAAAAATTGCCCTCATACCCTCTTTAGCCCAATCTTCCTTAAAGAAAGCCAAATCAGAGAACAAATTAATAAAAATTAAAAAGCAAACTATAAAAACTATTAAAAAGCATAACTGAAAAGTGTCGCCAAGTGGTTGAGACTTTCACTACCCTACGACCCTCCCTAGAAAGTGATCTCACAGCAGGGAGTCTTTTCTCAAAGAGCCCCCAGCCAATGTCCAAATTTGCCAATTAGAATTAAAATACATATAATAAGATAATTTCAAAATGCCATGATAAACCAGAGATAAAAATTCACTGACCCAAGAGCTTACACTCTAGAGAGAGAGAAAAACTGGAATATTTCATAGCAGAGATAACTACCTATCTGTATCCCATATACCAAAAAGTATTTATTTCATCTGTCAACAACTAATTGCCTTGAATAATATTTTTAAATAATATTAAATAATAGCATATTTTTTTTATTTTTTTAACAAAAAAAAAATTATAAAATTAATATATTAATTCAATGAATATTGTAATTAAATAATATTTTAAATTACTTTGCTCTGTTGTTTTTCTTTTCCCCTAAATTTCCCCAGGTTTTTTTTTTTTTTTATCATTTTATCAAAGTTTCTCCTTTGTACTGTTTTGTCAGCATTTTTACTCTAAATCAGCCAGACATCTTGAAGTAATCAGAAGCTGAAAGGGACAAGTCCTCTTGGCATCTCAGGTTAAGTAAGGAGCTCCAGGAAAATATGGCAGGGCCATTATGGGTAACCTGATCTGCCTACATCAGGGCTCCAATTGCCATCCCATTAGGATTGATTAGAGACCAGCAGTACCGTAATGACCCCTGCATAGGGGCAACCTGGGACTCCTAAGAGCCAGAACTCACAGAGCCTGAATGTCTTAGGTTTCCAGAAGAATATGTATATGTGTGCTTATAACAGAGCAAATGAGATATCTTCAGCATACCCTATAGTAGAAAAATTCCAGACAATTAAAACCAGTTTTGGAAATAAAGAATACATTACATATATTATTTTAATTATTTTTTTTTTCTCATTTTTTTTTTCCCCAGCAGACATTTTGGTTAAAGCAGGCAATCAACGATCATAACATTTCATGCCATGAATTTTTATTCCTTTTTACATCGTATGAAAATAAATGGGAATTGGTCTGTAATTTAACATTTCAGAAAGAATGCAAAAAAAAAAAACCCTGCAGAATTATAGAATTCTTCTCATGTTGCACCCAGACAGGATGTGACCACAAAAAAAAAAATGATTTCAAGGGTGTACTGGAGTCCAAGAGATGCTGCTAATTTACTTAAATCAACAATGAGGGATCTTGGTAAATTGGCTGGATTTTGGTGCTTTGTGTTTGTTTGTTAGTGGGATTTCTGGGAAGTAGTATGTTTGTATTTGATTTTTTTTTATTTATTTTATTTTATTTATATATATCTTTTTTTTTGCTCTATACCCCCCCTAAAAAAACCCTGTGGATACCCCTATACAGTGAGTCACAACATATCCCCTCCATAATGGGACATTCAAGAAAGTTCACTTGCTAATTAAGTCCATCTTGACAAACCGACTTAACTGTTTACTTAATGTCAAAAACTATTACACTCAACAGTGCTTCTCTCTGAAAGTCTGAAGGAACCCACCACCAAGCTAAGAACATCCACCCAGACAGAGCTAGAGAATGATTATCCTGCTGATCATTCAAAGGGTTAATTTAAAAGCACCATCCCTGGATAAAAAATACCAATATTTTATTTTTAAAAGATAATTAAAGTATTTAAAACTGTATTAATAAAAGGTGTAAAAAAACAAAACAAAACAAAAGCCAAAAATAATCCTGCATGGAAAAAAATGATGATAATAATATTAATTTTTTTTTTAAAATTGTATAAAAAATTGTGTAAGAAAATAACCTCAAAAATTAATAATTCTGGGCATTGCTTTGAGT